>NW_028280827.1:693728-882456 GCF_059751285.1 Brachycentrus maculatus | reverse complement strand
CAACACTCGCTCGAACCTGTAACACAAAATATGTACATTTAATACTTCCATAATATTTTGGAGTATAAACTTGTTGATTCGAAATTGAAGGGTCTTAAATTTATTTTTATACAAAATGATGTGCGGCGAAGTTTCAAAAGTATATTGAAGTTTTTACTGAGAAAATAATAAAAGCCATGAAGAAATTTAACATAATGACACCCCTTCAACGATATTCCATCCTAGGACCCCTTGTGCATGCCAACTCTTTAGTTGCCTGCATGCTAGGAGAAAATGCACCAGCAAACTGCCTCTATACTGCCTATATATATACTATATATATACTGCCTCTTGGACATATTCACAGGTTTTTATTTATTTTATTATTTGTATTTATTGACAGAACAACTCTGCCCCATATGTGTCGGCTTGTGGTCCCGTGGTTAGTGTCGCAGACTCTGGAGTCACAGTTTCTCGGTTCGAACCCACTCTACTACAATTTGATACCTATTTCTAATAATGAGCCGCTTAGGCTCACAGAAATAGCATGAAATTGAAGTATTTTTGTAAATAATAAAAACACAAATATTTCTAAAAAAATATGTCCATAGATAAGGTTAGATATTTGAATTTGCCACAGCCACTGTATTTGCTCCCGGTATGAACACAAGAGGTAGCTATGGAGGAGTATAATATATCACATGCAAATAAGTAAGTTGTGTTACCGAGCCCGATCTAGCTTGACACATTTGAGAGGGCCGACGGCTCGCACGGTGGCGGCGCGTGGCCGGTCCAGGAGCAGGGCAATCTCCCCGAAGTAGTCAGAGGCTCCCAGCCGCCCCACCTCCATCTCCTCCTGCGGGCCGGAGCCCTCGGCGCGCTGTTGGAGCACCAGGGCACAACCTGACGATGAAAAAGAAATTACTCTCCATGGAAATTAACACACCTTCCATCATTAAACTGAATAATGGTTTCCGCAAGAAAAGCTGATTTTATTATGGGATATATCCAGGGGCGTACATTCCATATAGGCAGAAAAGCAGTGCATAACCTAACTTACCCGCGTGGCATATAAAAACGCAATCAGTACCTACCCTACCTTACTAAATAGTACCTAGCTTACCTTACTACCTACCTTTACTGCCTACCCTAGTAAGTAGTACTTAGCTTACCTTACTACCCTACCTCTACTGCCTATCCTAATTTATTATCTGTGCAACCCACTGGATACATCTATATCCATTCCATCTGAAAACTCGGAAGGGTGTAAACAAATACAGCATCTCTCTACTTCCTATTTTTTGGGTATTCAATATGTAAACTGCGTTTTAAGAATGGCCATGTTTGATAATAATATAGTTAAAAGAGTTTTTCAAATTGAGAGTTTTAACCCATTAGCTAAATCATAAACTAAATATTTTATAAAGGGTCATGACAAAATACATTTATACTGTTAATAATAAAGGAAAATAATTCAGAGACTGGCCCATAATACACAATACAGTGATATCTTGTATGGATTTTTAAAATGTTTAGAGCACATAAGGCTCGATGCTTTCTGGCAAAGATGTTTGTAATATCAAAAGTTAACAAAATGCTGACTTAAGTATATGATTTTTTTTTCCATATATTTCAAATAAAAATTTTCATGTTGTTTGTAACACTGTGAAATAAACCTCTCACCTTCCAGAATGATGTAAAAGTCATCACCGGGTTCACCTTGGCGGACAATGGTTTCACCGTCTTCAAATGAAACTGGTTCCAAAGCATCAGCCACAGTTAAGCGCTCCCATTTCTCCAGACTCTCTATAAAAATAAAAATAAGTATTTAAGAGAAAAAAAAAAAGTAAATTTTCTTAAACGTAAAACTCTCCCCCTACACTATGTTATCTATTAAATGTTTGGCGAACTCTACAAAAATATTTCTTATATATAATTCATGTTCTCTAATTCTTGTTATTTTAAGAAAACGTGTTATTTACCAATTGAAATTGAAATAAAAAATGGATAAGTTTTACCACAAAGTAACTGAATCAATTATTATTAATAAAGACGGAACCGTAAAAAGGCTCGTTCCCAGAGCCTTGAAAATAGCACCAAGACCCCATCAGATTGTGGTCTACTACGCATGTGGAAAAAGAAAGGACCACCATATATTTGTATTTAGAATCTTGCATGAAGTCCAGCATTTAATTGTCCGTCAGGATAAACATTTTAATATGTTACCCTGGAGTAATATTTGAATTGCAGGATTGATCCCTTGTGTCTGCGTAATACGGGTCGATGAAAAAGCTAACCAGCACCCTTCAGTCTATTAATCTCCGATAAAACATTTAATGGATTCTTTGAAGAGAAGAAACTATGAAGAAACGCAAGGTTGTCTGCCGTGACTAACCCAGAATGGAGACCCTGGAGAGGAACTTGCCGTACATCCTCTTCTTGAGAATGGTGGAATAATATTTAAATTGCAGGATTGATCACTTTATGTCTAATAACCAACACCCAACATGTGATATAAGTTTAATAACCAACACCCTTCTCTAATACAAATTAGGTTGGATAGGTTAGGTTAGGTTAGGTTAGGTCGGTATGCTGAGGTGCCGTGACTCACCCAGAATGGAGACCCTGGAGAGGAACTCGTCGTACATCTTCCTCTTGCGGATGGTGGAGCCCATGAGGATGCGGCGGTAGGAGTCGCGGTCCAGCCCCCACAGCTTGGTGTGGGCGCGCGCGCGCACGGTGGCGGCGCGGGGCGTCCCGTAGATGAGCGCGAGCTCCCCGAAGCTACCGCCGTCTCCGATGGTGGTCACCATCTCGCCATTCACAAACACCTTGAAAAATCAAAACATTCATTTACACAAGTGTAACATTCACAAAGTCTACTCATGATTGATAACCAATTTACTCAAATTCTTGATATGATCCAATTTCGAAACATTGTACTCGAAGCACTAGAATTTCACTAGAGACATCTATTGGTGAGATGAAATCATTATTCAAATAACGTTTAATAGAGTCCTGATATAAATTAGTCTGGATCAAACAATTTCTTGAAAGCCAAATCTGTTTGCAATTCTACTACACCTTAATTGTAATTTTAGACCTTTATCAAATTACGGGTAGATTATAAGGTGTTTTTGTTTGTCGTCAATGAGGAAATTGGTGCCATTGAATATTTCTTTATATTCATACATTCAAACCCTCATGGACACCCGATGGTGCATAGGGCACCGCATCATATAAACTCGGTGTTATCTTGATCGTAAAAACATGAAGGAAAGGTCATCAGCCAGTCAGCTTGAGGTACCAGTCCAGGGTAATATTGAATAAATATTAAGTGAAAAAATCATATTTATTTAACCCCCCCCGCCTGAGAATCGAACCCGGACCCCAGTACGGTAGCCGAGCGTGGTGACCATCATACTACGGAGGCGGACAAATAGACTCGTTAAAACTTGTTTATATGTACTCGAAAATAAACAATATTAAACAGTAAGTCGATATTTAGTTCATTATTGAGTATCATAAAGTGACATATTAATACCGCTACGATTGTTCCAAGTTGAACACAAAGATTTCACACGAGACACTCAAGTCAAACTAGTATAAAGTTTAAGTCAATATGAAAAGAGAAGAAGATAATAATATATTCTCAGAGTTTAATTTTTATTTTTTTAAATTGAAACACTTGTGTTTTTATTATTTAAAAAAAAAAACAATTTCATACTATTTCTGTGAGAATAACCAGTGTATTATCAAAAATAGGTATCAAATTGTGGTAGAGTGGATTCGAAACCTGAAAACCTGTCTCGAGAGTCCGCGACACTAACCACGGGACCACAACCCGACACTGCATATGACACCGGTATTTGCATGTTGAATTGTGATTAAATACGAATATTCGACATTCGCAAAGTTATTCCGGATTTTCTACAGCGGCGCATGTCTCGATAGCGATAATTGCGATTCATACCGCGCGTCTGCGATCTACTGCTCTCAACAAAATTTCATTACTACGCGATGACATAATTGACGCAATGAGAGATACATAGAATTATTGAAGCGTAAATGCAATAAGGACTATGATAAACCTATTACAGCGCGTGGTTGCGACCGTGTTCGTCGAACCAGAAATATCGGGACAAATTTGCGTTTGGGATTTTATCATACCCGATTATTTTCCGCTTGGGTTATCTCAGAGGTCGGGAAACTTATTTGCCTAAGAGACAAATATGCATATTACAACGATTAAAAAAATTCTTGAAAGCCAAATCTGTTTGCAATTCTACTACACCTCAATTGTTATTTTAGACCTTTATCAAATTACGGGTACACTAAATAAAAATTGATTTCACACTTAACCCTTCATTCCATGATTTTTTTTTCATTTAAATAATAATAAAAAATCTATAATATCTTACTCTAAACATTAGATGAAAAACAAATAAAAAAGAATGAAAAACATTTTACAAAAAAAATCAAGAAAATATTTATGTAGCAAATTTGCAACAACATGCAATGATTATTCTTATGAGATATTGATATATGTTTTAACATGGAACAAACTTTTGGCTATGTAACAAATTTGATACACGATACAGCTAAGGGTTAAAACAGTTCCCGGTTTAGACCGAGTGTGACTCGGGCAAGGAGTTTGCGATGTAATGACGAACCCGAGTGCTGCTCGGGAAAATCGTATTCCGACTTCTTGCCTGAGCCAAATATATTTATGTTTTTGTTTTTATTGACTAACCCGAGCGGTGTTCGGGTAGTCTTATTTCGACATATTGATGACGATTTCTTGTACCGGCAAATTTTTTCGCCAAAATTCGACTGTAAGTGATTAATAATAAGGAATTTATTCATTGATAAAAAAATCTTTTGAAAGTAATGGATCCATAAGAACACTACTTATTGCGAATAATGTCCTTGCATCTCATTTGGAAAATTACTCAAGTCAGGTTTGTATGTCGTTATTTTTAGCACGCTTCTCATCAATAAGACGATTTCTTCATTTGTTTTTAATAAGGTTCACGTTTCAAAAATATTGTTCACACGAATACGGTTATCCGATAAATTCTCGTATATTTGTGGGATATTCAAAAAGGATTGATTATACACTTTGATTAATCTCCCAGGGAATGCTCGCTCTCCAGTTTTCCTCGGAAAGCGAAAATCGACCGAGGGTGGAAGGTATTATTTGGGGTTTGAGTTCAACCTCTAAAGCCATTTCCCAATATCCCATTGTGGGAGAGGATCAATGGATCATCCCGCAGACGTACAGCGCACAGTACACAGTACACACACAGTACACCCACCACAAAACCCTTGTATATAATAATTGTTTCAGACCGAATACGATACGGAGCTATTTGGTATATCACTCACTCCTTTCAAGAACGTCATAAGTCAAAAATCGTCAATTTTCAGTTGTGCATGTTTTCAGAATGCGTAATGTAATATATCCCAGCAAAGTGGCATATTTTAAACTTAATATTTACCCGCTACAGGGCAAAAAGTGTTGTTTTTGCATTATAAACAAAAGGTATTGTTTAATTATATTTTGAATTATAATAAATATTTTTCAAATGGAGAAAAAACCTTCAGGTTTTACCTAAAAATATCTGTCGCACACTAAAAAGTTCAATAAGTGGCTTGATATTTATTTTTAATACATTGTATTATACTTTAAAACTTTAAAAACGTTCTCCTGAAAAATCAAATTATTTGATTCATGACGTTCTTGAAAGGAGTGAGCGATATGTACTACATAAATAATACGAAACGTTATTCGTATGATGTGAACACGAAACAATTTCACGACTATTACGTCTGCCTCAAAATATTTAATACATTTGATGTTTTTTGCCCGCGTCCATAGTGTAATGGTTAGCGCATTTGGCTACCATGCTGGAGGTCCAAGGTTCGATTACCAGGGGGGATCAAAATAAATAAATGTATCTCGAATGATTTGTGCACATAATTTGTGACACATTTTATAAACTTCTATAAAATAAAACTTTGTTTTTAAAAACTTGTATTGTTGGTACTTTTTTCTCCAACCAGTTTCGATAAGCCACTTGACATCTTCAGGGATCTATGTACATATTCATCCCTGAAGATGACAAGATGAATAAAAATCATCAAATTCAAATATGTCTATTCTAAAAAAACGTTCGCGGACGCACGTGTGGCTCTTCAAAATGAACTCTCAAGAACATATTTTATTAAATATTGCCGACCATCACAATTGTGACGGTCGGTAAGGCAGATCGCGCAAATCTACCACCAGACGTCGCATGCGTCGCACTGGGAAAAACAAGAGACGTCAGATGAAAAAAATATGGTGTTTGGTGAAAGTGTCATATTATATGTGAATTATAAAAATTATTATAGAATAAATTTTTATTGACGTTTCTTTAACTACAAAGCAACACATTGATTATTTTATTATTTCATACCCACTTAATAACAAAGAAAAATATTACCACGTTATGTATGTATTTTATACATATAAATTCAAGTTATCTGGTATTATGTCTGCAAACGTATAAAAAAATAGGGTTTGTTATTCCAACGCCTCCGATATATGATTATCGTGACGATAATTTCATACTCCTTCTACGTTAGAGAATGAATGTTTACAGTACAAAGAGACTAACATAATAAAGAAATAGTCATATCGGGTGGCGAAACTTGATATCTATCACCGAACGCGAAAAATTACTTTATTAAGAACGAAGGAAAAATTTGTTTTCTACGGGTAAAATGTAAATTTAGACGTTCTTTTTTCGCACCAATTACGGGCCTATCATTTTTCGACAGTAAATAGGGATTATTATCCATGTTGTCAGAGGACTTCAAAGGTTACGTGCGCAAGAATTATTTTACATTTACGAAAGGTCGATTTATCAAAGATGACATTATCAAAATTATTTCTATTTTAATTTTAATAAGAACAACCGTATTTTTATAATATCGTATTTTTAATACTTTAATTATATATTTGGGAAGTATGTTTTTTAGGGATGGAAAGACTGATAAAGATACTGAAAGGGGGGTGAATGCTGGGAATACAGTGAATGGTGCGCTGAAATCAGTTACAGCGTGTAAAAGCTAAACAGGCAGTACAAACTAGTGAACTGAGAGTCCTGGTACTTACCCTAATGTTTGGAAGTGAGGCATGGAGTGGGCAAAAGAAGAACGAAAGCAGACTGAATGCAGTCGAAATGCGATCTCTTAAGACGAATGTGCGGCAGAACGATATATATGATGGAGATGCTCGAATGGTGAAGTAAGGAAAGAATACAAGGCTGAGATATATAATCGATAAAATTAAGAAAGGTGTGTGGAGATGATTTGGACATGTGGAACGAATGAGTGAGGAGAGAACGTTAAAACAAATTCACGAGGCGAATGTAGTTGGAAATAGGATCAAAAGAAGACCGAGGAAAACGTTGTCGGGTCAGGAGTCGGAATGATCGGCGGGTATGTAGGAGGAGATTCATGAACGTGGAAGAGGCTAAGAATTTTCGCAAAGACAGAGAGGTGTAGCGTTCTATTCCCTCTGCCTACCTCTGTGAGGAGGCAACGTGACGGTTAGTTGGTTAGTATTTTTTTATAACATTAATTAAAAAGTCAAGGAAACAAAGTTCTTGATAAAGAAGGCGGTAGAAAAACAGTCAAAGGACACATTAATAACTCGTTAAGGGCACTGAGTTAATTAGAAAGGCAATTAATTTTCCCAAAAGGGCCATTGTGATCAATCTTGGCGACTTTTTTCCAATTTCCTCTTAAATTATTGAAAAAGTTTTTTTCGTGCCCGTGAAAAAGGGGGAAAAGAGGAGAATTTATCCAGATTTTGTTACCATGATTTCATATTTCGAAACCATTTACATTTTCATCCAACAACAAAAATCTGAGGCGGATATATTGCGATCTCGATATTAGGAGAGATGAAAAAAATTCAATAAACTCAAGAATCCCATCAAATTTTGGAGGAAATTGCGAATTACTCGGGTAGACTGAACAGGTAGGTTTCATTTTTTGTACAGCGGAAAAATATACGAACAAATATTTTCTTACAAAATTTTGAGTGTGTCCAAATACTTATACTACCAAAATACAACAAATCTGGACTATCTCCAATTACAGGAGTTATTTTCATAATTTTTTTGAACTTATATGTACAGCGCAATGATATTAATGAAATATGTATGTAGGAGTTCCAAAAATTTTATAAGCGTGGTTGTCAATCAAGGGTAGAATGGTTAATGTTGCACGTGTGTAAAGTGATCACTTAACCAGCCTATGACATGTCACAGGCCCTGTAAATATCCAGACTTCCATATTCTTCTTCATCTGTGTTGAGATGTCAAAAAAATGTAAAAAATACTGGAATATTTAACCCCAATATTTTCTACCGGCGTTTTTATATTTCGCTCACTCCTTTCAAGAACGTCATAAATCAAAATATTTGATTTTTCAGGAGAACGATTTTAAAGTTTAAAAATAAAACACAATGTATTAAAAATAAATATCAAGCCACTTATTGAACTTTTTACCGTGCAACAGATCTTTTTAGGTAAAACCTGAAGGTTTTTTCTACATTTGAGAAATATTTAATTTATTTATAAAAATAATTAAACAATACATTTTCTTCAAAATGCAAAAACAACACTTTCGGCCCTGTAGCATGTAAATATTTTGTTAAAAATATACCGCTTTTGCTGGGATATAGTACATTTTCTGGGCATTCCGAAAACATGCACAACTGAAAATTGACGATTTTTGATTTATGACGTTCTTGAAAGGAGTGAGCGATTTGGAAAACTTTTGAGCAAACATGAATGTTCGTTTTTTTATATTATCCACTGACACTTCGTGATGGAATTGCATTTTTAATTTATTATTAGATTAAAACCAATATTTTTAGCTTTTCCACTTTTTTATTTGACCAGCGACCGGGTTTCGTCGTTACCGACATCATCAGACTGGTGAGAGGCTATACAAATTGTTATGTTATATATAAAAGAAGGCAGGAGTTGATAACCATGATTTGATATAATTTTATGAGAGATTGTTTTAAACAATAGATGCCTTAATGTCTTGTCGATAAGAAATGACTGCCGGGAAATTTACATTTCAGAGAACTTCGGACTCCCCCCGGATAACCACAGCGTAGTGGAAGTAGCCGTCAACCAGCATTTCCTGATACTTTGTTACATAATTTAAATTCATTTACAAAAAATGCAAATCTATTATAACTTTATATAAAATCGTGCTTTCAATACAAAAAAACCTTTATAAAAAATATTTTTAATATCATACAATACTTAAATTCACTCAAATTAAATTAATCTCTCATAAAATTATATCAAATCATGGTTATCAACTCCTGCCTTCTTTTATATATAACATAACAATTTGTATAGCCTCTCACCAGTCTGATGATGTCGGTAACGACGAAACCCGGTCGCTGGTCAAATAAAAAAGTGGAAAAGCTAAAAATATTGGTTTTAATCTAATAATAAATTATGAATGTTCGTGTTATAAAATGACAGTGTAATAAATAACACACGCTTTTAACACTAAATGATAACCTCACAATTAAATAAACAAGTTATTTTAAGTCCTTCACACCAATGTCGGCCGAACATGGTAAATTTTTAATAGGATATTGAGTGAGTGCTCTTCACGTTTAAATGACAGTCCCAAGTAGGCAAACAAATGAAATTGACTGATTTAAAGTTTACTTGTACAATCCACCAAACAATATAAGGATAAATAATTTATTTCGAATCGTGTGACGTCATATGCTACCATTTCAATATGTTTTCATAATTAAACTAATTACATTCCTGTGGACATTTAAGAGTATACATTATGTATTATGATAGTGTCAATAATATAATACATATTTTGACTTGCAGTCGATTAAGTAAAATAATACGGCGACACCCTGAATGAAACACTTCCTTTCCTAACCTTTATCGGCACCCAATGGTGCACAGGAAACTGAATCGTAAAGATATTACATATTATTTTATAAAATGATGTTCCACTAAAAATACCTGTGCTAAATTTAAAACTTTTTCAAATTATTAAGTGTATAATGTATTAACGGATTTTTTAAATCTGAATCCGTTTGCATTTATAGCAAACGGATTCAGATTTAAAAAATCCGTTAATACATTATACACTTAATAATTTGAAAAAGTTTTAAATTTAGCACAGGTATTTTTAGTGGAACATCATTTTATAAAATAATATGTAGAACTATATTTTTTTGGAGTCTCCTTGCGTTTAAGTGACTCGGAAATCTTGCTACGGCCTATGCACCACAACTATCCTCCAACTTTACAAGTTTTATACTTGTGCGTAACTTTACTCTTTACGTTTAAAGTCACATACTTGATTCTTGAGTGAATAATTCTAGGCAAAAACAGTCGCTATCTCGGTATAGTCACGAGTTTATACAATTCATGATTCTAAGTTAGCAATGAAGTTTACAACACTTTTGAGTGTGTCCAAATCCTAGTTCACAAAAATATGGGTTTTTCCACTAAAAAGTTGACGTGGTGAAACCACGTTTATCCTTTCAGGCTGGCTAAAAAAATCAATCATCAATCCATTTAATTAATTAGTCTTAGGTAAAAATTTTTTCTGTGCGCGCAAATATTTTTTATGGCTCCAACCTTTTATAATTTACCTGTCGTAAAACTAAAATGTATTTAAAAGGTTTGAATCATAAAAAACTGTCGCCAACCCGCTGGCCTTTGTAAAGGGATTATTTCCCGGCGGTCTTTATTATTATAGTAAAAGCATTTGTTTATGATATAGCGCAAATAAAATTAAAAGTTTGCTAATTGAAATGTCTAGACGTTAAAAAATTTTGGGGGTGGATACAAGCGAACCGTCAGCCAATGAGAAATTGTTTCGAGGGCGTGATCTTCAAGGAGAGAAACCGAATATAACGGGAAGAAATCAGTGGGATCGGAGACTTGGAAGCCGGCAGTTGGTCGGAAAAGAGTTGGTCGGAATAGGGACTTGGAAGCCAACAATTGGAAGGATCAGTTGGAAGGGATCCATCGGATCAGAGAAGACCGACCAGTCGGACTGGTCGGAATAGTCAGTTGGAAGAATCAGTCGGGAGAAATCAGTTGGAAGGGCATTTGGGAAATCAGTGGGATCGAGGAGTTGGAATAGAATACGTATAATCTCTTGAATTATGTTTAAAATATTATATAATATATATTTGTAATTTAAAAATATAAAATAAATTTAATAAATTTTATAAATTATTTTTAAATTTTTAAAAAATAAATAATTTAAAATTATATTAATTATTAAAATCCGGAGTATCAAAAGCAAACCCACGCCGGGTCATAAGCCTCAAATTAAGAGCTGAAGCTCTACTAGGAGAAGAAGAAGATAAGAAGCAAGAATCATCGCACGGCGGCCCGTCATAAGAAGAACCTCATCCCAGCATCCAACGGCGCAGCTTTTTCACAAAGGATCACGGCCACCCCAGCATCACGGCGCATCTTTTTCACCAAAGGTTAGAATAAGTTTAATTTAAGATAGGATTAATTAATTTTAAGCTAATTTAAGATAGCAATTTAAGATTAGTTTAAGTTAAAATCGCTTTCGTATACTTTTGATATTTTAATTAAATTAATTTAAGTATATTTTTTTGTGCTGAATTTTCTTTCATCTCCCTACCCCTCCTTCTAATATTCCCAAGGTATATCAGCTTGATAAGGTGGGCGACGTCAAAGTTATTTTTATTTTTTTAAATCTCGACATAAATGAACACTAATATGAATACCCAGATATCCGTAGTATTGTATTCATCTATCTTGAGATGTCGAAATGTAGCAATGAAGTTACTTAGGCCTATAATTTTGGTTTTATGAGTTTTTTTGTGAATTTATACAAACCTCGACTTCTCCGGAATCTATGACGTAGAAGTTGTCGCCCTCGTCTCCCTGCTGAATGATGGACTCTCCGGGGAGGTAGTTGACGGGGAACATGGCGTCGAAGATGTCCGATCTCTCGTTCTCATCCAGGTGAGAGAACAGGACGTTCTTGGCAATGGCTTTAGACAGGGCGGCCATTGTCTTGTAGTCCTTTGGTACAACCTGAAGGGATAAAAATACATTCAATTAATATTTTGTTTACAATATAAATGTTTATATAAATACAGGCGTCAGCACTCGAAGTGTTGCTAGTTAAAACTACTGTATTTTTTTCAATCCATTTTTTCATATATGCACATTTGCTAATCGTTTTGAGGCTGTAATAGACAAACGAGTCCAATTTCGTAGTGTAGTGGTCAGCGCGTTTTCTAGAAGTACCCCGGTGTCGGCAATGAAAAGGATTAGTATTTAGTTCAGTTAGTCAGCTAGATCCGATTCCGACCCGACGTTGGCCGGTACACAGACGTCCACAACCCCGACCAGCACAGCAGACAGATACGGAATAGTGCAAAGACATTTACAGAGAATGGTCAGTCATCGCATTTCCACTCAACCATATAATTTGATCAGTTATTTTATTCACAACATTTGTTTTGAAACACCCAAAATGTTGCAAATAAAATGAAATGATACAAAATATATTAGCACGTGATCGCCAAGTAAAAACCAACTTGTCCTTTATAAAAATGTCGTAACATTTTAGGGCAGCGCAAACAAGGAGATTGGCCATTTTACGGACGCGGCCAGCGCGGTTAAGCATATTTCGTAAATTGCACTGTGCCGCATGCCTAATGTGACCATTTATTTTTGTCCTCAAAAAGGGACAATTTTTACGTAATTGTATATATGTACATATATTCAAGAAAACACGTGTTTTTTCATAGTTTTTATGTATCGCTTAAAATAAAAGGAATGTTGATAATGAAAATAAGAGGAATAAATAATAAAAATATGAAGATTTTTTGTTTAAATTTTTCTGTAAGTAAAGGTGGGTTTGATTTTAAATAAGAATGGAATTTAATAAAATTTATATTTGAAGCACTAACTTTGTGATTTTCCATTTTGTAATTAAAATGTAACTTTGTTTTAAAACCACTATAAATATTTTATTATAACTTAATTATAATGTCTACCGGCTTCGAAGCTGACCGCTGCTTTATCAAGACTGATCAAGATAGTATTTTAGTATTAATCAGTCTTGATAAAGAAGCGGTTAGCTTCGAAACCGGTAGACATTATAATAAAGTTATAATAAAATATTTATAGTGATTTTAAAACAAAGTTACATTTTAATTATATTATATGAAAGTATGAAATTCTTGGCAGGATTTAAAAAAAATATCTTAATTAACAACATCGCTTTAAGTACTCCGACTTGTAATTGTGTTTTTTCTGTCGTCCACAACTTATTCATATGTGAAAAGACTCTTTCTACGGGCGTATTTGTTCCGGGCAAGCATAAAATGTATTCAATGATAACTCTAAAGTTTTGTTACCGTGTGTTGCTCTTTTTTTAAAAACGGGACATTTCGACGTCCCGAAACTTTACTTGGGGACAACGGGACAGGCTATCTAAAAACGGGACGGTCCCCTTTCAAAACGGGGCGTATGGTTACTTTAAGTATGCCTCATGCCGGCAGGAAGGCCTTTCGAGGCAGAATGGTCTCGCTACATGCGAACGGCAGTATTTATACAGGACAGAATATAAAACAAACGGTGTGGCAAATTTCACAGGAAACTTGCTGACATTTTCATTTGGAGTCACTCTGCCGTGTCACTGCCGCCTCCACACACAAAGGATGAAATGTTTTATTCAGTATTATTTATGGCAAACGACGCTAAAATACTTTGAATGCGTAAAAAGTTTTGGACTTTTTTTGTGTGATACCGTGTTAACGTAACTTTTTCCGACATTCGGAATTCAATTGCACAGGTTATCTGAAGGGTGAAAATGACGACTTAAAAAGGTTGAAACGTCGTTAAAAGTTCACGCGGTATTATATTAAGGCCTTAATTTTCTTTAAGTCCAGGTAACATTTGACGCAATTGAATTTATTGCATAATACCGTTTTTTTATTGAAATGATAAGTTTTTCTTCGAAATAAATAAACGCTTGAAAAGAAGGGTTATTGATAGGGAGTTCAAAAAAATATGATGAAAAATATTTTTTCAATAGAAGTATATGCAAAAAAGTCAATTTTGATGTAAATTCTTTAAAAAAAATCATGCGCGGAAAGATGTCCGATCTCTAGCGCAGCCGTTCGCTTCTGAATTCAAACGTTTGAGATCTCAGAATTAACAAAAAAATATTTAATCTAATGTTAATAGTGACCATGATCAAATCGATGAAACCTACAGAAAAAAAGCTTTTAAAAATACGATAACGTTAGCACAGGGTGGATCTAAATCATTGCCTTATGCACCATTGTACGCAGATAAGGGTCAAAATAAAAATAATAAAACACTTTTAACCCTTACTGGTCAAATGTCGAATCTCATTCGACATCGATTTTTTCCTCTTAGGTCCCATGTTGGATGTTATTCAACATTTTTTCATCATTAGTATTATTTATTTAAATTCCAAGCTTACATTTTTGTCACTGGTATCTATTACAACAGTATGTGGAGCAGACGACAAATGTTTTTTTTTCCAATTGGAATGAAAATGTCTACCTAGATTTTTTTTTAATTTTGGGGACCGGAAAGGGTTTTAAGTTATTTCTTTCAAAATTAATAGCACCGTTGACGTCAAAGCAACCCGATTGAGAAATAACTCGAATAATTCATTCCAGTCTTATTTAACTCCAATTTACGGCAAGGCACCTTAATTGAATTGTTTATTCGCGAAATGAAAGCTTCTCTTAAATTAATGAATAATTTTCCCCCTTCTGTCTCGTCTCCGTAAATCAATTATCAGGTCCCCCATTCCGACTCACTGAAGTAATACAAAGGCATATTGTCTCAAATAAGGCCATTATTATTTTTTGTGTTCTAATAAATATTCATTATTCTTCTGTCGTCTTGCAATGAAGGCATATACGAGCAGGATAAATTAAGATATGAAATGAATATATTACACTATATATCGCTCACTCCTTTCTACGACGTCATATGTTTATCAAAAAACTTGATTTTTCAGGAGATCGTTTTTAAAGTTTAAAAATATAATAAAAGGTATTAAAAATAAATATCAAGACACTTATTGAACTTTGTACTGTGCAACAGATCTTTTTTGTTAAAACCTTTTTTTTTAAATGTTTTTTCTCTATTTGAAAAATATTTAGTATTTAAAAAAAATAAGTAAACAATACATTTTCTTCAAAATGCAAAAACTGCCCTGTAGCGGTTAAATATTAAGTTAAAAATATGCCGCTTTTGCTGGGATCTAGTACATTTTCCGAGCATTCCGAAAACACGCACAACTGAAAACTGCCGATTTTTTATTTATGGCGTTCTTGGAACTAAGGAGTGAGCGATATTTAAAATACGGTATCTACGATGAACAAAAGTTAATTAAAAAATAAGAATAAATAAAATATAATTGCTTCACACAGTCTTAAGCATGAATGTCGGATTTAAAGAAAATTACTATCTACAATTTCATAATTTAATTGTGAGGTTTTCCGCGCTTTCATTTCGTTTCGCAGTCATAAAACCGTATATTTTTTTTGTTCAAAACCCGCTGAGATAAAACTGTAAGACGATAACACTGGAGTTTATGTCCAGAACAGAAGAAAAATGATGTCGTAAATATCTGAAGAATTATGGATTTTTTCATAACCGAAGTGGGAGAGGGGGGAGCGGAGTACACAAGAAGAACACTGAAACGTCATCAACCCTTTAAATGTTGACCCTTCACGAAAAACGATCATCAGAACAAAAAAAGGTCATTTCGTAATTATAAGAAAAATTTACTGATATTTGTATTAAAGT
The DNA here is from genome assembly GCF_059751285.1 of Brachycentrus maculatus. Lineage (NCBI taxonomy): Eukaryota > Metazoa > Arthropoda > Insecta > Trichoptera > Brachycentridae > Brachycentrus > Brachycentrus maculatus. The sequence goes on along the minus strand of NW_028280827.1, from coordinate 866,563 downwards.
AGGTATTTTGAATTTTCTTCTTCTTCCTTCTTATAGATCCGAGGATCTGTCTGTTTCGTAATCAGTCTCTTGCGATGTGGATTTTTTTGAATGGTTGTAGATATACTGAGGTAAAATAATAACAAAGAGTTTATTATTTGAATTGGTAAGTCGATATTAATTATTAAAACTGGGGGTGGACACTACGGAGGAGTCAACCTCTGGTCAGCACGCTTGGCTACCGTACTGGAGGTCCCGGGTTCGATTCCCAGGGGGGGGGGTTAAATAAATAAAAATGATATTTTCACTCTTATAATTATTCAATATTACCCTGGACTGGTACCTGAAGCGGAGGGCTGATCACCTTTCCTTCGTGCGTTAACGATTAAGATAACACTGCGTTTATATGGTGTAGTGCCCTATGCACCATCGGGTGCGGATGAGGGTTTGAAGGTGAATTATTTACACGACATATCAAGAATATCAGAATATTTAAAAAAAGTTCTTTCTCGTGCGCATTAAAAAATCTAACTAACTAACCATCACTCCGCTTCACCGCAGGGGTAGGCAGAGAGAATAGAACGCCACACCACTCTGTCTTTGTAAACATTCTTCGCCTCTTCCACGTTCATGCATCTCCTCATACATACCCGCCGATTGTTACGACTCCTAACCTGACCACTTGCAAGTATTTGGCATATTATTACATCGTTAATGATTTAAAATTATATTTTATATGTACGTATTCCCTTGTATTACCATAAATAAATAAGGAAGTGAAATGAAAGGAAAGGTAAAGTGGGTAAAGACCCGTTAGGTCGTTAAGGAGATTAAGGGTACTAAAATATTTAAGGGTTGCTCTCAGCGAAACGCAGAAGATCACTAAGATGGTTCCAAGCACGGAATCAGTGATTAATAGGTCAAGTATAGCACAAAGGTCGATTGTAGCACTCCGTCGAATATTTCACGTTTTTTTTTAAGAATTTTCAACAGATTCCTTTTTTCAGATTGTTTAAAAACAGATTCTTAAGGCGGGATAATCGATGGCCCGCCACTTAGTTTTCTTTAAACCCAAGTAAAATTTAACGTAATTGAATTTTTTGGTTAAAACACTGTTTTTGTATTGAGAAAAATAGGTTATTCTTCAAAATAAATGTATGGTTTCAAGAAAAAAAGAGTTTTTGAAAGGTAAGGAGTAAAAAAATCAATATATTGTAAAAAATAAATTTAATTCCAATATGTGTACCTATTCTAAAAAAATGTGCGCGTAGACATGTGTGCGTCCTCGCGCAGTTGGTTGCGTACTGAATTATTTATTTGAAAGTACCTCCTCAAGTAAAAATTCAACCCATAATCTGACTCGCTCATATTAGCAGTGTCCATGTTACACAAGCTAGTACGGGTATGCAACATCGACAGGCGCAGTGCCGTAGTTGGGTAGACGCTCGACTGCGAATTCGATTCCCGCTAATTGTAAAATGCATTCAAGAAATATTGTTTTCCAATGGGTCTGGGTGTTTGTGACGCATTTTTCTCATTTACCTCATCTATCTTTACTGCAGAACTTAGAGAAAATATGTCAATATGAAAAAAAGACTCTATGGGTCTAAAAAAGACCTTTAAAAAATATCCTTTCCTTTACTACTATTCTTGTCTAACTCTATTATATTATAGTACCTATTTTTCCTCCTCCTGGAAATTCCGACACAGAAATTCGCTTTCGATTGATCTGACAAAATTCCACATCGATGAGGTATTCCGTCTTTGAGCCATTAGTCAAACATGATATAAACATAAACATTCAGGATTATAGTATAAATTATACTAGAGGATAGCTGTTTCTTCCAAATGGGTTTATTCAAAGGTTTATTTTATATTCCACTCAATTTCAATATGTTGATAACACAACTTGGCGTAGGCGACGAATAGATATTGTCATCTTTAAGATTATTGAAAACATGTTATCTTTAAGAATATTGAAAACATTATGTAATGCAAGTGCCATAAAAAAAATTGTGTATTTTTTGAGGAGATATTTTGATAATATAATATAAATGTTTAGAAATTAAGATTATGTAAGGCAAACATGTATTCGAGAAGAACAAAGAGACGCAGTTCATTAAGTTTTAAATGTTTACAATATTGTCCCCACCACATGCAACGCCTTTAAAATCGTATTTAAGGGGTGGAGGGCCAATATTTGTGTGCTCAGATTAGATTAATATTCAAACGTGTAGGGTAGACTGGGTACGGTTGAAACAATTTTGCTTAAATTGTCCATAGAATTGTTCTTAACAAGTCAAGCGATGATGAAGATGCATTAAATACAAGAGTGTGTTTCTGTCTACTAATGGGAAGTATTATTTCAGTACCAGGTGTGTTATTTTTAGTGGCAGATCAAATTTAAAAAATATATCCGATTTGTTTCAACCGTCCCCATACCAGGGGCAGTTGAAACAGTGATTGGGGTCAGTTGAAACACAAGCAAATAAATCAATATTTAATAGTGTAAGACGTTTTATTCATTATTTATGTTTGTTTTATAAATAATTATGGCACCGCATGACAATATTAATCAGTCTACAGATATGTAATGAACAAAAACAACTAAAAACAATGGCATTTAAAAAAAAAAACAAATCGAACGAAAATAATCTGTGAATTAACTAAAAGGAAACACTTCTTTCATTTTGATTAGTCATAAATCAAGCGAAAATCTAGCTTTGGGATCATTCCGAGTCGCAATTGTGGCAAACATAGCTAAGACCACCTTTTGTGCAGTCTTCTTGAGTCCACAGTTTACAAGTGGTGCACTGTTTCCACTTTTCACCGGATTTGCTCTCTGAATACAGTGACAGACAAACAAGACAATAGCACTCGTCCTCTTCTGATGATGATTCCTGTTGCGTATTATGATTATTTTTCCTTTAACGATCCTTCTACTTTTTCCTCCATCCAATCTTTTCTTGACTTACTTAGTTTTCATCCGTTTCAACCTTATTTCATGTTCCTTTCTTATCTCTTCTTTCTCTGTTTTTTTTTTAGTAGCAAGTATTTTGCAAGCTCCTGCTCTTGTTCTTTATTAAAAAGTTCGTTATGGGGTTCATATCCCATTTTCTTCTTCACCAGATGCATCTCGCTTTCGTATATATATAATGAGCGAACAATGGTTTAATCCATGCTTCTCCGCCGCTTTTCGCAGTGAATCTCCTGCTTTAACCTCCTCATAAGCGTATGTATACCTCGACAAGTCGACCTCCCCTCTCGAAGTCTTTCTTGCGCGTACTCTCGGCATCAAGAAAACAGGAAAACTGAGAAAATATGTTGTTTCAACCGTACCCACAAAAAATGTTTCAACCGTCCCCAACCCCTCCTTTAGGTGGAAAACAGAAAAAAGTAATGTTAACAATAATGGCACATTAAAACTAATCACTATATCGTGTTCTACAAGCTTCATTTCAAACACGAAATCATACTCAATAATATCGTTTCAATAAAAACCGTAATAAAAGGAAAATTCTCGGAACAAAAATACTTACTTTTGGTTATCAAAATACAATAAGACCTCCTACAAGCAACTGCACCGTGCGGCGAGCGATGCAACACTGATATTCGTGTTTGAACTTGTTGTCCGCTTTGTTCGTCCCTTGGACCCTTCACCCTACCGCATACGGTTTGCAAGATATTTGCTCTGTTTCAACCGTCCTTTGTTTCAACCGTACCCAGTCTACCCTATACGTCACACTCGCTCTTTTTCTATTGGTGTCGCTTTGTTCTTTTCGCCCTTACAACTTTGACATTTTTTTAAAAATAAATAATTCACTTTCATTTGCGCGTTTCCGTCTTCCCCATCACAAGTGTTCCAGTACCATTAGACGAAACAGTAGATAAGGAAAATATTTCCCTTTGAACTTCTGTATCTTCTGATACGGACGTAATGCCGGGACACCTCTTAACTTATCGATTAAATTACAATCTTATCTGAAATTAATTTACAGGATGAATGGCACTTGTTTGTAAAGTAATTCATTGATTTACGAACTCGATAAAGATGAATCAAGACAGATTTTGAGTGTACGTAATCGATATCCGAAGAAATTTTCGAACTGGCGTAAAAGCAATCCAGACTCGAAAATATCCTCAAAAAGCTCCTTAAAATTGTCACTCTCGTATAGACTCGAAATTTGTATTTGCTTTAGTTTTATCAAGTTTCTAATTTAATACAGAGTTCGACAAAATAAACAGCATCTTAATGATGTATAATTAATTAACCTTTGAAGTCTGAGCAATGAAAGCTTTGATAAATTTACTTTTACTTTAAATTAAGTACCAAAATTTTTGCTAATCGTAGTAACGTACTCACCTAATTATTAATTAAGCGTTCGTGGTTATAGGTTTAAACTTACATTTTTTTGTTTCGTCATAAATTAAAAAGATTCCAATTCTTTTTGAAAGAAATAAAAACGACACAAAAATCACGCACCGATTGAAATGTACGTGATTTTATTACATATGCAAGGTAAAAATCGTAAAAGGGTTGATAAGTTATGCCTTTTTAGCACAGGGGTTGAGATGACCCTGAATAAGAGTAAAGAAAGAGGAAGAGTATGCTTACATTACACGAAAATAATATATGTCACAGACAATTCATTATATTAAATTAGGAGGGGGCGTCTTTCAGAGGGTATAGTAGTTAATTTCAACGTCAAGCAGCTTGCATAGAAAATAAATTACTGAATCGTGAATAGTAGAATGAATTGGGAAATTAAGCTCCCGTGGCTTTTCATGGTGGGATAAATACACTGCCTACCAACATCATGTAACATTATACGAATTTCTATGCTACATATATATATATATATATATATATATATATATATATATATATATATATATATATATATATATATATATATATATATATATATATATATATATATATATATATATATATATATATATATATATATATATATATATATATATATATATATATATATATATATTTATTTATATATATATATACAGTCTTTTTTTTAAAAAACTAATCAAATGCAAATTAAAGGATTGAATAATTTGTTAAAATGTAAAATAATGCTGTACTTGATAATAAATGTGAACTTCTTAATTGCATAAAAACATTTAAATAACCTACAATAGTTTGTTTTATTAATTGATTAATTGACATTAAATTGCTTTACAATTTTTCATAGTCACGAATATAACAAACTGAATCGAATTACAAATAAATAAATTACGAAATGCAATTTTTAATAAAATCAATTATCAATAAAAAAAATTGTGAACGATGATTATATTTACTATAAATAGAAGTAAGGTTTAAATGTTCAAATATATTTTGCAAAGATGTATTTTAAAATTTAATGGATAATGAGTAAATAAAATAAATTTATTGAAAATGAAGTGTGAAAATGAATGCGTATTTTCTGTCATGTACAATTTATAAGGAGCTTACAAGGATTGTCAAAATTGTACTGATAAGTGCTCGTCAGTCACAATTGAAAGAAAACAAGATATGAAGATATTATTTTTTGACATCTCATCAAAGATGAAGAAGAATATGGAAGTCTGGGCATTTACGGGGCTGACGACCGTCATAGGCTGGTTTAAGTGATCACTTTACACACGTGTAACATTCACCAATTCTACCCATTATTGACAACCACACTACTCAAATTCTTGGAAGTTCTATATATATATATATATGAGCCAATTTAGAAACCTTGTTCTTGAATCACTAGAACTTCACTAGAGGCATCTATTGGTGAGATGTAAAGAAGCTTTTTTACTAAGCAGAAACTCTTATATTAGTATGTGAGGTCCGAATCCTGGATTATAATCACACACATGAGAAACGCCAGAAAATACGATTTTCATTTTTATTATTAAGCTTATAATTTGACCAGATAATTTATTTACAACATTTTGAGTGTGTCCAAATACTTGTTCACAAAATCTGAATTATCTACAATTACAGGAGTTATTTTCATATTATTTTTTGACATCTCATCAAAGATGAAGAAGAAATGGATTATCCATACTGAATCCATATTCTTCTTCATCTTTGATGAGATGTCAAAAAATAATATGAAAATAACTCCTGTAATTGGAGATAATCCAGATTTTGTGAACAAGTATTTGGACACATTCAAAATGTTGTAAAAAAAGATATGAAGAATAAATAATAATAAAAAAGTGATATAAACTATACATTTATACACCAGGTATTGAGTGATTTATAGCTCAAAATATATTATTTTGGGGATAGCAAATAAACTAACAGCTCAGAGATTAAATGGCAACTACATTTTTAAAGAGGCTGAGAAAAGATTTCTCGGAAATGCACGAAGCATATTGGAAGACACGAGGGGACAGAATTAGAAGCACTCTTGTTACATACGGCACTTCGTCTCGACCTTCTATGTACAACTTGTCTTAGTCATTAGTCATCCGCGTATATATATGTAGATATTTCTGAGAAATTGCAGTAAGTGCAAGCTTACAAAATAAATATGATCACTGCCTATGCCCCATAATATATTTGAAGGAAGAAAAAAAGGTAAATTAACCTTTCCCTTCCGGTGACAAAATAAAACGCGCGTCCCGGTGTTGGGTAGTCACTACACAAGAAAAAATTAGCGATTTTAAATTGGAAAAATACGGACATTCATACCTAATCCCCTTAATTAATTATAAATGAAGTCAAAAATTATAATAATTAAGATTTATTTGCTATATATATATATATATATATATATATATATATATATATATATATATATATATATATATATATATATATATATATATATATATATATATATATATATATAATATATATATATATATATATATAAATATATATATATATATATATATATATATATATATATATATATATATATATATATATATATATATATATATATATATATAAATATATATATATATATATAAATATATATATATAAATATAAATATATACATATATATATATATATATATATATATATATATATATATATATATATATATATATATATATATATATATATATATATATTAGGTACGTTTCAAACTCATTTGCATGTTTAGCCTCGTAATGCCGTTTAATGTTATACTTTTTCAAGATAGAAACAGAATCATTGCATGTTGGCTTTGTTTTAAATTCCACGAAAAAATAGTTTATAGTCCATCTGTCATCTCAGTTCTTCTGTTACTCTTTCTTTTAGTCCAACGTCTTTACTACATACTTGACGCCATTATGGGTCTTGAAATAGTGAAATACTCCCATATATGGAATATGATACGAACTACGCACGATGAAATATTCTTTTGGTGGTTTTGTGTACACTAAAGGAATAAATGTGTGATTTACTCCGCGGGCCGCAAATAGACACCCGCGGTCCGCGGGTTGGCCACCCTTAAGTTAAGTTATTACCTTCTTGACGTAGCTGGCGGCGTCCTCCTCAGTGACGGGCTCCGCGCTGATGCCGCCGCGGCGCCGCGGCGGCTGTGCGGCGGGCTGCGGCAGCGGGGACAGGTCCTCCGTGTCTTCGGGGGCCGCAGCCGCCAGCGCCGCCGTGTGCGCCTGCTCCTAGGACAAACAACACCATTAGGCAAACTGACAACACGAAATGGTCAGACTGAGAGAAAAAATAGACAATGCATAAAAAAAAGTAAAACTTGGGATTTGGCGTCATATTATGGCACATGGGTGGCATGACTAGGGACATACATGTAATTTAAACGCAATGAGTTATTTTTTGTATTCAGATATATCGCAGTCATACAGGAGAAAGTGACCGAGTGCATTTTTTACAAAAACGTGATCATTGACTATTTGATATCTAAAAATCCCAAAGGATTTAAAACTTAGAACTATAATATATTGACTTGTTTAAAATGACTAACTGCATTGATGTTTATTTTCTTGCCAAGCAAAAGTGACTTAAATGGCACTCCTGAACAGTTTACGTTTTGGTAGTTGCTCACTTTCTCCTGTATGACTACGATATCAGTGGTCTGTTATTTTTTGTATGAGTAGGGACAGACATATGAGTAAAATGCAAGGAGTTGGTTTTTGTATTCAGATATTTCAGTGGTCTGTTATTTTTGTATGAGTAAGGACAGACATGTAAGTAAAATGCAAGGAGTTGGTTTTTGTATTCAGATATTTCAGTGGTCTGTTATTTTTGTATGAGTAAGGACAGACACGTAAGTAAAATGCAAGGAGTTGGTTTTTGTATTCAGATATTTCAGTGGTCTGTTATTTTTGTATGAGTATGGACAGACATGTCCCATAAGATACTATGACAAGGGATAAAGATGTAAGTAAAATGCAAGGAGTTTTTTCTGTATCCAAATTGTTATTAACAATACAATAATTTTGATTGGGATGAATAATTAATAATTTTTAATGATTATAAAAGAAGAATATGCAAGTCTGGTCATTTAGGGGCCTTACGAGCGTGATGGACTAGTTTAAGTGATCACTTTACACACGTGTAACATTTACTAATTCTACTTTGATTGGCAACTACACTACTCAAATTCTTGGAACTTCTATATATATGATTCAATTTTCAAAACATAGTGCTTGAATTACTACAATTTCACAAGGGACATCTATTGGTGTCCATATTCTTCTTCATCTATGTGAATTTGGTGAAAAATAATATGAAAGAAAAACTCCTATAATTGTAGAAAATCCAAATTCGTAAACAAGTATTTAGACCCACTAAAAATGTTATTATAAAAGAACATAATATTTTCAAAGCTACAAATGGCGTTGGGCCGCTATAGCTTAATGCCATGATATATCATTGTGAATTTCTTCAGTAGCAGATACCATAAAGCAATCGCAAACAAAGCGGCTTAGCACAGTAAAGCAAGCAGAAAGCGATAATTCCGACATATTTATTACTCGGGAGTGTTCTAATGGGTAGGCCAGGTAATTTGAAAGTGTGTAATTTCGATCTGAAATTCAACGTGAAAAACGCAAACTTTGCTCGCTAAAGGTGCTAGCTATTGTAGTTTATTAAACTAAGTAACCATCACGCCGCTTCCACACAGAGATAGGCAGAAAGAATAGACCGCCACACTAATCTGTGATGCATGATTGAATAAAAATACGATGTTATCCATATTGAACGTTTAACACAAAAATATTATTATAAGAATCAGTGTTTAATTTGTAGAATTCCATATTAATTTATATGCTAAGTGTTAAAATCAAACAATGATTTTTTTCAGTCTATGTAAATTGAATTTTATTGTTAAAAAATACATAAAAATAAATTTTATGACAATTATTTCGCCTTGTTGTGGCATTTGTTTGAAACATTGTTTGACATTCGTTTTAAAATGCCATTACAAGGCGGAACAATTGTCAGAAAATTTATTTTTATGTATTTTTTAACAATAAAATACAATTAAGTAGACTCATAAAATCAGTGTTTGATTTTAAAATTGTACTATATAAAAAAATATTATTTTAATATTGAGTAAACGAAATAAAATCACTGATCGTCCGCTGGATGAAAAGTTTTGAAAAAGGGAAATGGAAACATTTAAAATACAAAGACGGGTCATTTATGACTTATGTTAAACTGTTTTAGTCAGTCGTCTAACGCTTCTGTTTCTGAAGCGGGTTTAATCATAAAAGGCCTTTTTCATCCCAAGAGTACGTGTCAAAGTTTCAAAGAACAGACCAAGAAACTTTTCAATCAAAGGCATGTCTCACACAACAGAGTCCGTGAATAAGTTCCGCCATTTTGGAATAGGGCTAGAGAAACAATGAAAAGTTGAAACATAGAAATCCATCTTCGTAAAAGAATTAGCAAACAATATTACAAATAAATAATATTACATGTGAAAGAAAATTTTGCTACTTTTCGGAAGAATATGAGAAGAGAGTTAAAAATAAACCAAAAAAAAACTAAATAATTATTTAGTAATGATGGATTCGACTTTCCACAGAATAAATATTAAATAAATAAATACAATTCCCTTTTAAGTAAAAAAAAGGTCTGAAAGTATAAACCCAAGAATAAAAGTTTTTCCTAACGTATTTAGGTGTGTCCCATCCTTGTCCACAAGTCTGAGTTGCTCCACTTTTGGGTTATTTTTACTAATAAAAAATAATAAACCCTTATCCGCACCCCAATGGTGCATAGGGCACTGCGTCATAATAAACGCAGTGTTATCTTGATCGTTTACACATGAAGGAAAGGTGATCAGCCCTCCGCTTCAGGTACCAGTCCAGGGTAATATTGAATAAATATGACAGTGAAAAAATCACAAATATTTATTTTACCCCCCTTGGAAATCGAACCCGGGACCTCCAGAACGGTAGCCGAGCGTGCTGACCATTGCACTACGGAGGCGGACAAAAATTATTTTTACTAGCTGCATATTATTATAAGCTACACCAAAATTAAAAACATGTTTTAAGGCGTCTCTCAGTAAGTAAAAAATCGGCTTAGGATCTTGCATACACCTAAATAAAAGTGTCTCTGCTAAATAAAAGCTTCCTCAAACCAACAACAGATGGTGAACTCACCACATAAAGTGTTATCTGATTAATGCTATATGTAGGAGTTACAAAATTTTAATACATATGGTTGTCAATCATGGGTAGAATGGTGAACGTTACACGTGTGCAAAGTGATCACATAACCAGTCTTTAACAGCCCATAAGCATTGTAAATACCCAGAATTCTAGACATTCTTCTTTATCTATGTTGAGATGTCAAAATGTAAACATAAGTTGATCTCGTACCTGAACTTATATAAAAAATAGTAAGATTTTTACCTGCGCTAACAGGAAAACGTCGATTATCTTAGGATTGACGTTTTTCAGGCAAAATATATGTATAAGTATATTATAATATGAGCACAGATAAATAATCGACAACCGTAAATAACAATGTTTTTTTTTTATTAGTTACTAGTTCTCTATTACTTTAGTCTTTAAGTCATTGTTTGTGTTCGTCTTAAATTGCATTTTTTTGCAAACATGTTATTTTTTTTTTGTTTTTGTTTGTTTGTTTGTTTTCTTATTGTTTTATTTTATTAAAAGTAAAAGAGGTAATGAGGGGATCCCGAGTGGTGGGGACGAAGTGTCGGCCTCTGTCCGTACATCCTCCTCCCCCTCATTAATTGAATAGAGCATTATTTATTTCTTCAGAAATATTTTGAAGATTTTCCTCTATGTGCAGCTGACAGAGAGTCCCTCAGGACTCTATAACTGCTGCGGGTGGATGGCGGGCTCAGATTCCAAAAAAAAAAATCGACAACCATTATTAGATATAAAGTTACCCTATGGAAAGCGATAACGTTAAAAAAATATAAACATAAAACTACAATAAACTTCAGTTTACATTTTCCATTCAAGCATATTATTATCGAGTAAATAATGCAAAAAGTAGTTAGATTTTTACATACCGCTTACAAGAAAACGTTGAGTATATCAAGGCTGATATTTTTCAGGCAAAATCGTGACAACATAAGGACAATAAATAATCGTCAACCATTGTTGGGTATACAGTTACCCTAATGGAAAGTGATTACGTTTAAAAAAATACATAAAACTACAATATACTGCAGTTTGCATTTTTCATTCAAGCACATTATTCTCGAGTTAATAATGCAAAAGGTCACGAAGAAAAGAAATAATATTTTCCATTGACTTGGCAAATTTCCGGTGCAATGCAGATTGCGAGTTTCCCAGCAGGAACTGGAAATTATTATTATTTTCTAATTGAAATTCACCATTTTGTATTCCCACCTTGAATGAATTATTTATAATTGGAGCGTTTTCGTTATTAAATGGAATATAATTAAGAGCATAAAACAGACATTGGTTCTTGGTTGGCGAGAAAAATAGTATAGTAAAAACGTAAGCAAACTACCGATTTGCGCGATGTGCAAATCCTTATGTTCGATAAAGATTGAGGTATGAAAAATATTCATACATATGCCTAAGTAAATTATGTTCATAGCCCAACTATTTCAGACCGTCTGATATTTTTTATTAAGTAATTTATTACTATGTTTAAAATATACATAACATGTGTCGGGTTGTGGTCCCGTGGTAAGTGTCGCAGACTGTTGAGTCAGAGTTTCTCGGTCAGAATCCACTCTACCACAATTTGATACCTATTTCTAATAATGAGCCGCTTTAGCTCACAGAAATAGTATAAAATTGAAGTATTTTTGTAAATAATAAAAACACAAATATTTATCTTGTTTATATGCATAAATATTATTTTTTTAAAGGAATAACCCGCAAAGCCTCTATCTGAGTCTTGTCTGCAGGTAGGATAGAAAGGATAGGGAAGGTAAATGTGAAAAAAACATCACAAACACCTAGACCAATTGAAAATAAATCTTTCTTGAATTTATTTTGCAATTGGCGGGAATCGAACCCGCGACGCCAGTTTCGCAGTCGAGCGTTTACCCAACTACGCCACGGTGCCTGTCTCAACAAAGATGAAAGAGAATATGGATGTATGGGTATTTACAAGGCTGGTTTAGGTAACCACTTGCAACACGTGTAACATTCACCATTTCGCCCATGATTGACAACAAACTACTCAAATTTTATTTACGTTCGAATTATATTAATTATATTGATGGAAGGTGGCATTTGAAGGGTAAATAAAATTCCAACATTTGAGTAGTGTGGTTGCCAATGAATGTTACACGTGTAAAAAGTGATCACTTTAACAAGCCCAAGACAGGTCGTAAGCCCTCTAAATACAAAGACTTTCATATTTTTCTTTATCTTTATTGAAACATCATTATAAAAATATTCTGAGTGTAGGTACAAACCCAGATATCGCTCACTCCTTTCAAGAACGTCATAAATCAAAAATCGTCAATTTTCAGTTGTGCATGTTTTCGGAATACCCAGAAAATGTACTATATCCCAGCAAAATCGGCATATTTTTAACTTAATATTTACCCGCTACAGGGCAAAAAGTGTCGTTTTTGCAATTTGAAGAAAAGGTATTGTTTAATTGTTTTTTTTTAAGTACTAAATATTTTTTAAATGGTGAAAAAACCTTCAGGTTTTGCCTTAAAGGATCTGTTGCACAGTAAAAAGTTCAATTAGTGATATTTATTTTTAATACATTGTATTATATTTTTAAACCTTAAAAACGTTCTCCTGAAAAATCAGGTTTTTTGATTTATGACGTTCTTAAAAGGAGTGAGCGATATGTGATTTGGAAGCACTCAAAATATTGTGAGTAAAAGGAAATCTTATTTGTATGTCAAACTCACTCTCCGGTATTCTACGCTCACTTCCGTAAAGGTTAAGTACAACTTTAGTCCAGCATTGAATCGACTCATTTAATCCAGACCGACACAAGGGTGACATAGTAATACAGAAGGCCGTTGTTATTAGGTGTTGTGTAAGAGATAAGCATCAATATGCAGTGCCAACTTGTGTACGGGGGGGTGGCCACGACTGACGACCGACGACCCCGGGTCACCCTTCCACCCCCGGGCCGAGGGAAGCGATACCATCAGTACACGTGTTACGTCCGCATTAAAACAATAACGAATAATCACCGAGGCCGAGAATTAGAGACATAGAAAGGATAAACACACATGAGATTGGATTAAGCGATAAGAAAGGGTTTTTCATTAGTTTGAAACATGCGTTGGGCGCTTGTGCACTACACGGAATTTTACTGTCCGGCAGTCCGGTTAGCATGATAAAACGGATGATTGGTGTAGTCTTTCTTCAGATCAGTGTGCTTGAATGGCGCGTGATCACGGTGCGCGTAAATTCGATCACGCTAAACTGTCGTAGTCGCTTTTATTTTTAAAAAAATCGGACTGCCGGACGGTAAAATTCTACTGTCCGGCAGAACTATTAAGAAGTTTAAAAGTTTAGCGTGATCGAGTTCACGTGCACTGTGATCGCGCACCGATCGAGCGCACCGATCCGGAGAAAGACGCACAAGTGCACAAGCCAATCATCCGTTTTTTTCATGCTACATTGGACCAAGAACCAAGAACCAAGAAGACCAAGTTGGAAAAAGAAGCAGAGGACGACCGAGGAAAACTTGGCACAATCAGGTATGTCAAATACTTGAAAGCGGCCGGGTCAGGAGTCGTAATAATCGTCGGGTATGTATGAGGAGATGCATGAATGTAGAAGAGGCAAAGAATGTTTGCAAGGACAGAGTGGTGTGGCGTTCGATTCTCTCTGCCTACCCCTGCGGGGAAGCGGCGTGATGGTTAGTTAGTTAGTTGGTTAGTACATTGGACCATGAAAAAAAAACTGGACAGTAAAATTCCGTGTAGTGCACAAGCGCTCTATCTGCCACGAAAATGGTTCAGGGTAATGAATATTATAAAAGCTGTGACATTGTTGACATGCAAGTAAACTCAGCAGGTATTAAGCTATAAAAGCTCTTTATATCGCGTCTATTGTTACATTTTTTTACACGCGTGTACAAAAAATAATTTTATACGAGGAAAGACAATTTAATGCTAGTTATGATAGAATGATAACCTAAATCACGTAAAATAATGTCGTTATGACTTTGAGTCGATGATGAGATACGTTAGTTTCGGTAATGGTTATCCATTTTTTTCATTGTAAATATTTTTTAAATCAGTAAAGGGTTTTTTATTTTATTTTTATTTACAAAAAATAGTAAACATTCATTTAAAGAACAGTTTTCAACATATTAAAACTATTATTTTGCAGAGACCCACCAAGCCACCTTGTGTGTCTTGTCGGTGGAGTTCTTTATACATACATTTTTATTGTTTTCATCCATTTTAACCTAATTTACACGCAAAAAAGAAAATTGAGAATATAATTTTTTTTACAATTTTCATAGAATTAATTCTTGATCATTTACCCAATCCTTTATTATGCCTTTGTTCCATATTTTATTTTGAACTCCAACCTCCGTCAGCAACAAATTAAAAATGTTTGGAAAGATATATTATATTGCAGTGTTCGACTCCCATGTTTATTGTTAATTCTTGGGACTATCAAACCTTCGTTGTGTATAAATCGTGTATAATGGTAGCGGGAGTATACTAAAATAAAACAATTTGAACAAAATTCTGTTGTCTACTTCTGAAAAATCGTCGGCAGTTCTCGTCTTAGTTTCGGAACGCAGATCTGACTTGGGACGATAATGTCTCCGCAAGATCCACACAGGGAGCAGATAAAAATTAATGAATGAATAGAATAGTCAACAAAAATAGGACGTGGCGGAAAGTAAGAAGATGAAAAATCTATAATGTTTTTGGAGAATTAAAAGTAAATATGTTGAATTGGAGAAATTCAGTTCCTCGTATCTGTTATGAAGGTACAATGGCATTAATGAAAAACGTGTTTTTTTTAAAAAGAAGACCACCAGATCTTAACGAGAGGTCGCTGTAATTCATTAATGTCAACCTATTGATGTAATGATTAATTGAACATAGATAAATCAGGATTCAATCAACCATTTAACGAGTGAATAAAGTGATTAAGATATTCAATTATCAAGAAGAGAGGATGTTATTTCTGTATATTATTATTAAGATAACAAAACATCGAACTATATTTTCATTCAAATATAGTGACCTCACGCTCCCATTATACAGTATCTACTCAATGAATTAGGGCCACCCATTATTTTTTTGAATACTCTGAAATCTTTTGGATTATTATATTTATTTTACATAAATACTTTAAGTTTTCTATTGACATCTAATATCATGTATATTACCTTCAATAATATGTAAAATATACCTGGATTATTTAAGCCTTTACAATATTTCAAACCCTTTTTCTGAGAAAGGTCCATAATTAGCACAGGTATACAGATAGTTGAAAGTTCAAAAAATAGTCCTATCTCATTTATTAGTGAAGTTTCTTGAGTTCTGGATGTTGTTTTGTTCAGAGAGGTTATATAGTTATCGTGCCTTGTGAAAAAAACTTAATTTTTAATTTTAGTTCATAAAGTATAATTTTTTTTTGTAAACACAAGTGTCTTTTTTGAAAAGGACAAAATGGGAAAAAGTAAAGACATTTCTGAGGAAAAAAAGTCTAGTGTTATAGTGCTACTGAAATTAGGAATACTATCTAATAGAGAAATTTCAAAAAAAGAAAACGTTTCTCGTCAAACAGTGGACAGAATTTCAAAATCAATAAAAAATCAGTCTCCCGCCACCAGCAATCGGCGAAAGAACTGTCGTAGGATTAGAAAAACAACACCGAGGACTGATCGAAAAATCGTTCAAAGTGCCTTAGAAAACCGTAGTGCATCAGCAAAAACATTAAAAATAAAATTGGAAGAAGAGGGTATAAATATATCGGTATCAACACTGAGGCGACGTCTTTACGAAGTAAATCTGAAATGCAGGCGCCCTGTAAAAGTACCAAAATTGACACCACGAATGAAAGCGGATCGATTAAAATGGGCCAGGCTTCATCGAAATTACTCGGTAGATGATTGGAAAAAGGTATTTATTTAAATTGAATTTTCAACATATCATTTTAGTAAATAAACTTATATATTGGAATTAAACTTAAATTTTCATTATTTTTCAGGTCATCTTTAGTGATGAGTGCCGGTTAGAAGCCGTGACAGAGAGCCGTCGATTCGTCAGGAGAACACCAATGGAACGTTACAATGAGGCCTGTGTGGTAAAAGTTATCAAACACCCCCCTGCAACAATGATATGGTCATGTTTTATTAACAATTTACATGGGCCGTTGTTTTTCGTGGAAGGAACAATGAACCGAAATTCCTATAAGCAGGTCCTCGAACGAATTTTATTGCCCTTCTACCATACACTCGACCCAACAGAAGGTCCATACACCTTCATGCAGGATGGGGCACCTTGCCACCGGGCTGAATCAATAATAAAAATTTTGTCTAACAAAAATCTACCTTTGCTCCCCTGGCCTGGAAATTCTCCGGACCTTAATCCTATAGAAAACGTATGGATCATGTTAAAAAATAAGGTATACTCATTTCCAAATCTGACAGTAGACCGTCTAAAAAAAAATATTCAAAAAATTTGGTCAGAAGACGAAGAAATAAAAAACATGATAAAACAGTGCATTTTAAGTATGCCAAAAAGAATTGAGGCAGTTATTTCTGCCAAAGGTGGAAATACTAAATACTAACTATATTTATATGAAAATATATGCATAGTTTAAGCGTAATAAAGTGTTCATGTGTAAATAAAATTCAATGTTGTTTTATTCAAGGTTTTCTCTGAGTTATTCCTGTTTGAATTGAGAAATTGCGCGAAATTCTGCGTGGCCCTAATTCATTGAGTAGATACTGTAGTAATATACGAGTACTTGTTGTTTTATAAATTAACATTTAACTGCCGTAATAAGAAGTCTTTAATAGATTTATATTATCCACTGACACTTCGTGATGGAATTGCATTTTTAATATATTATTAGATTAAAACCAATATTTTTAGCTTTTCCACTTTATTTTTATTTGACAAGCGATGTCGGTAACGACGAAACCCGGTCGCTGGTTAAATAAAAATAAAGTGGAAAAGCTAAAAATATTGGTTTTAATCTAAATATATATTAAGAAGTCTTTAATAATAAAAAAATGTTACCTACATAAGTTACAAAAAATTACTTTTTTAAATGGCCAGAAATCTTTATCTTTAAATTTTGTCCGCACCCGATGGTGCATAGGGAACTACATCATATAAATGCAGCGTTATCTTGATCGTAAATACACGAAGGAAAGGGGATCAGCCCTCCGCTTCAGGTAATATTGAATAAATATTAGAGTGAAAAATCACTTCTATTTATTCTCATTATTATTAACATTTAAAGTATTTACTTTGTGGTTAGTCATTTTTACTTTTTTTTATTTACAAAAATGTTTGCCCCCCCCCCCTGGCAATCGAATCCGGGATCTCCAGTAAGGTAGCAAAGCGTGCTGACCATTACACTCGGAGGCGGCCAGATATAAGGATATAAAATATTTTTAGCCCTAATTTTTGAGACACTAAACCATTATTCCTTCTACTTCATTATGATCGATTCTTGATTGAAATCTGAATCCATAAAGTGAGAATGATAAAATATTCAAAAAGACAAGTGCACTTCTCTCCAAATATGATTATTTGATGATATAAAGTGGCGATTGCGATATTTCATGAGGCCAGGTGTAACACTAGTATTTTATTCTCAGCAGAAAGGATAGGAAATATTATTACTCGTAATTTGCGGTGGACTTGTTTTTTTTTTGTTGTCGTGATATTAGCATTTCAGAGTATGGTACTTTGTAATCTAAATCGTCGATATGTTTTAGCATAAACGGAAGGGAAACACGCCATAACACTTAAAACAAAATTCTCAAGGCAATTATAAAACAATAACGACTCAGAAAGAATGAGAAAACATAAATATTTCGAAATAGAAATAAAATTATACATCGAACTAATTAAAGATACGAGATTCAGAACACGAAAAAGGATTAATATTTAGTATAAACGTGAATAAGTATTTTTAGCTGTACTCGAAACACGCAAATGTACTATTAAATAGTTCTTTTCCGTGTAAATCCCTAACGAGACCTTGTTCAAACAACCCCGAACAGCGAAGAAAATTCGACCACCAAATAAAAAGATTATTCGTTCCTCGCTTGTTAAGGGTGGCGTAGGTACATGGAAAACGAGTGCTTTTCGCCCACTAGCTGTCGGGTGAACTTACGCACAGCCCCGGCAAGGCGGACGTGACGCAGTATGACGTCAATTGCGTAGCTGCTTGAAGTTTCGCAAAAAAGTCTAATTTGGTAAGTGTTATCTAAGTTTTGTGGGCGCCGCTACCGCCGCTGGCGGGTAATTATTCTCGACATGCCGAGAACTCGACGTGCGAATTACTCGGAACGAAGGTTAATTCATCATAAAAATCAATATTTCCACTTTATTTCGTGGATGTAACGCGAATTCAATTTTCTATAAAATGGCAAATTAATGAGTATGGGAGAAAGTAGAGTGGAGTGGAGAAATACAGAATCTGTTTTACAATATGGTAAGCATGGTAAATAAACTAGCCGTGTTTACGTCAATAAACTCAATAGTAGTCTCATAAAAGTGTTTAATTTTTATATTTGAATCATCATGTCATTCTACTAAGTTAAAGCCAAATCAAAACTTCATTTATATGCTTAAGTTTTTCTACATATTACGTTGTAAATTTTCTTAAATAAAAGCTTCGTCTTCTTCTCCTTCTTTTTCTTCTGCCTCTTCTGCTTGGTGTAGGCCTTGTGACCTGTTTTTAAGAGGGATTAGCCTCCTGCATGTTGATTCCCAGCTGTCAATCCATCTCTTTGGATGTCCGCCCGGGAGTCGTCTAGTGGTCAGTCGTCTGGGGTTTGCTGTGGAGTGCAACGTGGGGTAGTTTGGATGGTTCTATTCTCCTAACATGCGCATACCATTGTCTTCTTCGTTACCTTAAAGACGTCTACCCCTACCTAAAGACGTCTTGGATCTCGCAAATTTCTGTTATCCTGGCGTTCCTTAACTTATCTCGTAGACTCTTGACAGATATGCTCCTTAGGGTCATCATTTCTGAAGCTTTATGTTGGTAAATCTTCTAAGTGTATATATATAATCCTCCAATGGGCATTTCTGGCCTTGTCGCTTTCCAGCGCCGATATTGTAAAACAAACGTACAAAACCTCGAATTTCTGTCTGTCTAATACGCCAATTTGTCAAGCTTCTGTCAGACACAAGAAGGGATATTGGTTAACGACTTAATTTCCGGAAAACGTTAGTATTCCTGTATCGCCGGAGCAGGGTCGGGAGCGGCGCGGAGGGCGGGGGCGGCGGCTCGCGGCACGCGACAAGAGGAACTAACTATTTGCCATTATTGCTTTTGGGCGGAAAAACAAAACTTGTATTGCGCGGGGAACACGGAACGATTTTAGTTGAAAGGTACCGAAATAGCCTTAATGATTGAACATTTAAACGACTTAAATGCAAAACTAATCTCATCGACTTTTTGTTATTTAATTTGCGAGAAAATAATAGACGAAAACAGTTTTCAAATGAGAAAAAAAAATATTAATTAAAAAATATATACCAAGGCCTACACCAATAATAAGAGAAGAAGAAAAAAATTAATGTATTTTTAATAAAAATAGTAAAATAATATTTAAATGTTTTTCGTTTCGATGGTTCACGATTATTTCATACATCAATTTAATGAGTTGGTCCAACTGGTTATACTCATAGCATGAATTATATTATACCATCAATTAATTCGGCAGTCCGTTTGTGGTAATATCTCTAAATTTAAATAAAAAATACTTAGTAAATACCACCATTACTGGAAATCTATTGTGACACGTGTTTTGATGCATTCAACGTCATTATCAAACACAAAATATACTTTAGTATTTGATAATGATACTGAATGCATCGAAACACGTGTAAACATAAATTTTAAGAAAGAGTGATATTTATCAAGTAAATTTTATATGTAAAATGAATTACATCAGATAGAAAAAAGGTAAACAGAAATTTATTAACATAGCTAAGACGCAATGAAAGCTAAAACATCGAACGTAGATTTGATTCTACTAAGTGAAATGACCCCCTAACCCTTACAAAAGAGAAATATTAAAGTATAAGTATAATATTAATTTAATTTCAACTGCACATAGAGACTGTTTTAAAATGGAAGTTTTATTTAAAAAAAAAAGATACTAATGAAAAACACAAGTCTTAAATTATGAACTTGTATATATAATTTTCAGCTGTATCTTTCCATCATTTGTCCGCCTCCGTAGTGTAATGGTGAGCATGCTCGGCTACCGTTCTGGAGGTCCCGGGTTCGATTCCCAGGGGGGTTTAATAAATATAAGTGATTTTTTCACTCTAATATTTATTCAATATTACACTGGACTGGTACCTGAAGTGGAGGGCTGATCACCTTTCCTTAATGTGTAAACGATCGAGATAACACTGCGTTTATATGAAGCAGTGCCCTATGCACCATTGGGGTGCGGTAAGGGTTTATTTTTATTTTTATTATCTTTCCATCAAAATAACAAGCGACGCTCAGTAAATATGGCTACTAGATCAACACCAAGGTGACTTCAATGTAACCTCCGTATAATATTATGCAAAACGAATTCAGTACAAATATTAAAATGATAAATTAATATTTAGACAGTTACCAAAAACATAAAATAATTTAGATGTCATCTAAATCAATTCGCGAAACAAAAGCGTGGCAGCTGAAAATAAAATTTTGGAATGCTCTAAAACTTTATCGATAATAATGACACGAATGATGGTTTGCGAAATCGTCGTTATCGTGTAAACTTCCGAGTCATGAAATATAGTTCCTACCAAAAGTTCAAACCATCGGTGGTTCGAGACTTTGAACATTGAAATCGGGCGTAAGAAATACCTTAATATGAAACAAATTTACGATAGATATTTAAAAAAAAAAACAAAAAGAATGTGAATAAACAATCTGCGTTTTCGAACATCATTTAAACTTATTTGTTAACTTTTTTCATTTTCATCTTTTTGATTTATTGTTTTCTGTTAAAATCAAATATTTGTAGTTTATATATTTTTTTAAACCCTTATCCGCACCCAATGGTGCATAGGGCACTGCGTCATATAAACGCAGTGTTATCTTGATCGTTTACACATGAAGGAAAGGTGATCAGCCCTCCGCTTCAGGTACCAGTCCAGGGTAATATTAAATAAATATTACAGTGAAAAAATCACTTATATTTATTTTACCCCCCTTGGGAATCGAACCCGGGAACTCCAGAATAGTAGCCGAGCGTGCTGACCATTACACTACGGAGGTGGACAGGTGGTAGCACTTTTAATCTATTTATATTTCTGATACCTATTGTACCGTTTATTATAACCTAAAATAAAATGTATACCCACACACAGGCCGTGCCTTTATGGGATCTTTTTGTATTTTTTTGGATCTTTTTGATAATATAAGATTATTATAGTCGTATTGTGAAATGCTAAAAAACGGCATCTCATGCATCACAGCAGGTAAAATCTGCGAGTTAAAAATTCCGCACAAGAAATGTATGTTATACACACGTTAAATTTACGGTAACAGAGTGAGGTCACGCGAACGAAAAAGTTTTAATGTTAGCATTTTATGGATAACACTTTTATAATATTTTACTTATGATATTTATTTTAAGATTAACTCATTAAAAATGTATTTTAGCCACATTAAGGCGCCTGCTTATTGTAGGCAGATATCTATCATAGCGCATGCGAGATGACTTTCACATAATTATGATAAAAATAAATGGAAAATTTATATAGCGTTTTTTTTTTCAATCACCTCAAGATCGCTTTAGCAATTTACCTCGCAGCAGGTCTAGATTTTATTTATATATTATAAACATAAATATTGTAATTTTTTACACTGGATACAATGACATTCTTATTATTACTATTAATATCGTTGAAAAACATTATAATTTGATTCATTTGCTAGACATTTCTATTTTTAACAATCTTAATTAATATACAAAAGCGTAACCAATGTTACGCTTTTGTCTCCAATAAAGAGACTAGGCTCTTATGCTTTGAGGCCACTGACACTCATTGTTATGGTAATTTTTATTATTTTACTCGATGTTACATTACTTTTTTTTTATTGATTTTATTTTATTTTTTATAAAATACATATTAAAGCAATACAAAATAGTTGGTAAATGTACAATACATTTCAAATACATTTCTACCTCTCTAATAAAGTAGATACTTGTGTTTAGAGAGGGAGTTGGTTTTACAAATATTTTTATTTTTATAAACAAAGTAAATTAAAATTAATATTAAAAATAAACAAATTAAATTAAAACTATATTAAAATATTCCTTGGTATGGAGTCTAGGTAGGGGTGAGTTTTATATGTTTTTATTTTTATTATTTTAGCTTTATATTATCCACTGACACTTCGTGATGGAATTGCATTTTAATATATTATTACATTAAAACCAATATTTTTAGCTTTTCCACTTTATTTTTATTTGAACAGCGACCGGGTTTCGTCGTTACCGACATCATCAGGCCAGTCTGATGATGTCGGTAACGACGAAACCCGGTCGCTGGTCAAATAAAAATAAAGTGGAAAAGCTAAAAATATTGGTTTTAATCTAATAATATATTAAAGGTTTGATATGGATTTGAAGTTTTCCAAAGTTTTCCATTACTGACAGTTCAATGTAATTTATTAGTTCAATATTATAAGAAATAGGCTTAAATTGAGTATTTTTTCAGGAAAAAAGGCATGTGAAAGTTTACAAAGAATACAATTTGTGGTGTCCACGAAGTCCGCGACACTCTACCTACGGGACCACAACCTGACATTTTAAAGTTGCTGACTGAGGTGGGGCCAAAGGACAAATCAATAAAGGCCCGAAGGTCAAGTAACATCAACCGAAAGGGCCAACATATAATCTTTCAATATCATACATTATTTATAGATAAATAATTCACACAGAAACACGTAGGTAGTAAAATGCATAAAAGTGTTAACTAAATTAAATAAATACCTATGCAGAAATTAAATTTTTTGTTTTTGATTTATTTCATGAAATATTTTTTGATTTTTTGATCTACACATTTTTTAAAAATTGCTTTACCTAACCTGATAGGCGAAGTAGCGTAGTTAGGTAAACACTCCGTTGTGAAACTGGCGCCGTGGATTCGCATCCGGAAATTTTAAAAATTAATTCGAGAAAAAATAATTTTAATTGGTCTGGGTGATGTATTTTTAAAATCCCTACTATCCTACCTGCAGACGAGACACTATGGTGATAAGGGGCTTTGCGGGTTATTCCTTTAAAAAACGTATGACAATCCAACCAAGTAATTTTTATTTATATCGGTATTTTGGCAGCCTTTATTTTCGGCAGCTTTTACACACAAAGAAATTATTTATTTGAATAATAATTATGACAAAGAATCGATGATGATTGCTACCAATATTTTTGTAATAATTAACACTGATATATAACAAAATATATACGAAAAATTAAACAGCTATAAAATTTTTAAAAAATATTTACATATCTGCGATCCATTGTAGCATGACCATCCATGGCGTATCCACATTGCTTGCTCCATCTGTCCCATTTTCGCATTTTGAATATACGAGTACGTATTATACAATACACTAAATGCAAAAAACGAAAAACATCAAAACTTGTGAGGGACTTATAAAAACATCCGTAGGTACTTGTTGATTATCCTAGACTGGAAAACAATACAACGCCTACCAATTTTATTATCAAATAATTATCAAAATATCCGTATTGACATACGCGAGAGAAATTTTTTGACAAGGTCCGGAAAGATTTGACGGGAATAATGTTATGATAAAAAAATTCAGCATTTCGTGGAAATAAAAATGTTCAGTCAATAGTGCCGGAAGCTAATTTATTCATTAAATAAAGACGAGAAACCTCGGGATCAGAAGCGGCGCCGGCGTTATGGGAAGCTTTTTCTTAGCGCTTCCACCATCATGAATAATGGATTTTCTCGGAAAATTACTCGAGCAAAATAAAGGCACGCATTAAACGTACGATCAATTTAACGAGTAACTATTTAAATACAAATCGAGGTTGTCGATTATAATAACGATTAATTCACTATTACCTTATTTCAGTTTATCTGTATAAAATTCATTGAGATAATACGTATATTAAACTTTAAACAAACCTCAGAGCCAAGTTTCGGGGAACGGGGCTTTAATTTTAAGTAATAAAAAAATATCAAAGATTGTATAAATATTTTTAACAGTATGATGTAGGGACGGAAGACCTGAATAATTTCAGCCTAATTTGAATTTTAAATTACACGACTGCGGGTAATTCAAATGACTAATTTAAGAGAGATTTATTTGGTTAACTAATTACAAGTTCCGACAGAAGATGGAAATATTAAAAAAGGAAAAAATGATCATAACTTTGGAACCAATGAACGAGTAGGTACGTAATAATTAGCTTCGCCTAGCAAATATTTGTAGGGAATTTCAGTAACCGTTTGTTTTGAATTACACATTTTATAAGAACAACAGGGTTCCAACTTTCAATGTAAAATCAGAATTTTTCTAAAATTTTAATTATAACATATTTTACGATACACAAAAATAAGCACAACAAAATGTTAATTTTACAAGAAAATAAAGGTACAAACGGGACCGCGGTCTGGAAGATACTGAGGGGAGAAACTAGAGAACAAAGTTTTAAATTAATTTATACATGACGCATATTAAATTACAAAGTAGTACGAGTATAACGTATAATGAAACAAGTTTTTTACCTTAATTCTAGGATAAGTAATTATTATTATTTTATTTTATTAGTTTGTTGGTAATAATTCAAAAGTAAGCTTATATGTATTAATGTAAATGGTGTCTTTTTTCATCAATTAAAAATTAATGTTTAAATAAAAATACGTCAAAGTTAAGCATTTACTGAGTTGAATAAATCCACTTTTCCTTAAAAGATTCATACCATTAGCTTACATAAGCTTGTACGAGTTCGGGAGTTCAATTCATAGTACCCAAGAAATCGCTCCCATCCTCTTTTTTTTAACTACATACTATTTCTGCTCCTTTTCATTTTCCGAATTGCACTCCCTTCGTCCTCCACTGGCGTCATTTGTATCCCAGCAAATACATTTCACTCCTACATTCAAATTGATTAATAAAAATGCACAATTAAATTAACTTGTTCACAAAACTGGATTATCTCCAACTAAAGGACTTATTGTATATATTATTTTTTGACATCTCACATTCGATTATTCGGACCTCGCATACTAATCAAAGAGTTTCTGTTCAATAAAAAAGCTTTTTTTCATCTCACTAATAGATGTCTCTAGTGAAATTCTAGTGATTCAAGAACAATGTTTCAAAAATTGGTTCATATATATACTTATAGAACTTCCAAGAATTTGAGTAGTCTGGTTGTCAATAATGGGTAGAATTTGTGAATGTTACACATATGTAAAGTGATAACTGAAACCACCCTATGACGCTCGTTAGCCCCGTAAATGCCCAGACTTCCATATTCTTCTGCATCTTTGATGAGATGTCAAAAAATAATATTAATTAACTTAATTAGTTTAATACAACTGAATCTGAACGATCGATGATAAACTTAAGAACGAGTTTCCCGCAAAACAATTATTTTGCAGGTTGTGAGGGATTATCTACAATACTCTTATGGTAGGTATAAGACAAGACAAGACAGATAACTTGTTTTTGTCGAGAATAGAGAAGAAAATAAACTCGGTCACATTAGTTTCGGTCTGAAAGCAGAAACGAGGACAAAGATAAGGTTATGTTACTTGAATAAGATACTTTTACATACTTATTATAGCGTTCAGTGGCGTAGGAATATGCAGAGGCGTGCATTCTATATTGTTCGTCCGCCTCCGTGGTCTAATGCTTAGCTACCATACTGCAGGTTCGATTCCCAGGGGAATTGAAAATAAATATTAGTGATTTTACACTCTAATGTTTATTTAATATTACCCTGGACTGGTCCCTGAAGCGCAGGAGCGATCACCTTGCCTTCATATAAGTAACGATCAAGATAACACTGTACAAATATGATGCAGTGCTCTATGCACCATTGGGTGCGGATAAGGGTTAGAAAACATTATATATAAGCAGAAAAGCAGTGCCTATCTTGGATTACTAGCGTTCCATATAGAAACACGACCAGTGCCTACTATGCCTTATCCTTACACAACCTTACTACCTACCCTACTTTGTGAACAAGTATTTGGACACACTCAAAATGTTGTTGATAAGTATACGTACCTATTTACATGCCCCATCGACTGTTGTTATCTCCCGTAAATTATTACTGCACAAGTTAAAACTATTACTTAACTATTATTTTTTGACATCTCATCAAAGATGAAGAATTCTTCTTCGTCTTTGATGAGATGTCAAAAAATAATATGAAAATAACTCCTGTAATTGGAGATAATCCAGATTTTGTGAACAAGTATTTGGACACACTCAAAATGTTGTAAATATATTACTTAACTATTGAAAGAATTGTTAAGCTATATAAGGACCATCACTCCATTTATTCTTCACATTCTTTCGAAAATGCCATAACAAGGTGAAACAATTGTCACAAAATTTATTTTTTATGTTTAATATACAGTTTAGATGACTCAAAAAAAACAGTATTTGATTTTAACATTTAATATAAAAACTGAACTTTAAGAGCTAATAATTCCTATTGACAGGACATAATGATTTCACGCGATCGTAAAATTATATGTAATCTAAAAGTATTTTACTAGCAACATTGAACAGTATAAGAAAACTATTTACTATTAGACATTTATTGCCGAATCGTAAATATTAGTAATTGAATAAACACAGACGGATACAAACATTATACTCTGATGTTTTAATTTATTTGTAAACGAATGGCGAATGTTTAATTTTATAGAAACACGAAGATTCGAGTTTGCGAGAAACATAAAACTTAACCAAAACAACAAGCTCCGTGGAAAGTTTGCGAAGTAATAAAATTATTTGGTTCGTTTCATGAAAGTGCTTTTCAGCAGAGATAAACTAGCTGCGAAATATTATCTCCTGTATTACGCAACGTGAATTCTTAGCATGTGTAGTTGTATGCGTGGGGAGTTTTTTTTAGAGGTATACAAATTTAAGTTTCTCGCAATAAATTGATGGTGGCACCCGCCGTGTGGCATGTTGCGCCATATTGTTGAAACCACAGTTCTGTCACATCAATGCCATTCAACTTAGTTACGAAGAAGTCAGTAATCATGGTTGTGTAGCGCTCTCCATTGACCGTAACATTCTAGCTGGCATCGTCTTAAAAATATGGGTCAATGATTCCTCCTGCCCATAAAGCACACCAAACAGTTACTTTTAATGGACGCAAGGGCGTCTCGGCAAAGGCTTCTGGTTTTTTTCAACTCCAAATTCGGCAATTCTGCTTATTGACATAGCCATTTAACAAAAAATGTGCCTCATCGGTGAACAAAATTTTGCGTTGAAAAAGGGGGAAAAAATGTTTCTACCGCAAGCTATATTTATTCAAGTTTTAATTATTTTTCTTTTAATGTTCCTGATGTAACAATTCAAGTTGTACTTATTTTTCTTTTAATGTTTCTGCCGCAAGATATATTCACGTTTTACTTATTTTCCTTTTAATGTTTCTGCCGCAAGATATAATCACGTTTTACTTATTTTCCTTTTAATGTTTCTGCCGCAAGATATATTAAAGTTTTACTCACTTTCCTTTAATGTTTCTGCCGCAAGATATATTCACGTTTTACTTATTTTCCTTTTAATGTTTCTGCCGCAAGATATATTAAAGTTTTACTCACTTTCCTTTAATGTTTCTGCCCCAAGATATATTCACGTTTTACTTATTTTCCTTTTAATGTTTCTGCCGCAAGATATATTCACGTTTTACTTATTTTCCTTTTAATGTTTCTGCCGCAAGATATATTCAAGATTTACTCATTTTCTTTAAATATTTCTGCCGCAAGATATATTCACGTTTTACTTATTTTCCTTTTAATGTTTCTGCCGCAAGAATTCAAGTTTTACTCACTTTCCTTTAATATTTCTGCCACAAGATATATTCACGTTTTACTTATTTTCCTTTTAATGTTTCTGCCGCAAGATATATTCGAGATTTACTCATTTTCTTTAAATATTTCTGCCGCAAGATATATTCACGTTTTACCCAATTTCCTTTTAATGTTTCTGACGCAAGATATATTCATTATACTTGAATCGGGTGTTATAGTAAAGCCTTATACGTTGGCATTTGGTGGTAGGTAAGTAATTCGCATAGCAATGAGATTGAATGTTGATATGATCTACTGATTAATACATGTATGACTTGATAAATTATTTATGAAAGGTTTAACATAATACAAGACGCGAAAAACATGTCTAATGAATGCACGTAAAAATAGCTTAAGTGAATAACATGAGACGATTAAAAATACATATATCAAAAGTAGGTAAACAAGAGAATTTCCTAAATTATTATTGTAAAACCATACGTAGCCATAATAACAGGGTTAAGTATAGTACAAGTGATATAACAATGGTATTCATGATGAGGAAATATTATTATTTTATTTTTTGTTACGACAACTACTGCTACTGCCACGCCGTTTCTCTACAGGGATAGGCAGAGAAGAGCGAATCTCACACTCGTCTGTCCTGACATACACTCCTAGCTTCCTCTACACCCATACATCTAGCTATTCATGCCCTCCGGTTATGTAGACTTTTGACACGAACAGATTTTGGATTTTTAATAATTTGGTCGTATTAAGGCTTTTTTGCTTCGCTTCCTATTGGCACTAACACTCCACTGTAACTTTAAGTTCACGTCCTTTCTCAATGATTACCAATTCAATGATTCGCTTCCATACATCAGTATTGGCACTAGCACTCCACTGTAACTTTTAGTTCACGTCCTTTCACAATGATTACCAATTCAATGCTTCGCTTCCATACATCAGTATTGGAACTAACACTCCACTGTAACTTTTAGTTCACGTCCTTTCACAATGATTACCAATTCAATGATTCGCTTCCATACAACAGTATTGGCAAGAACACTCCAATGTAACTTTAGGTTCACGTCCTTTCTCAGTAAATCGATTATTCATGTAAAATAATTGTACTAAAATGGAAAACGTTTTTATCGAGTTATGAAAATTCAGGGTTTGTCACAAAAAATAATCGGGACCAAATATTGATTTATCACTTTACTACAAAGCGAATATTTTTTTTCTGTTTGAAAAAAGGATTCTGTCGAAAATTGGTGACTTTACGTTTTTGCCATGAATACATTATTGGATGGTACTATTGGAAAATTCATCATGAACCGATTCTTATATTGTGTTCAGCGATAAATTTTAGCATAACTTAACTTAACATAATTTTAGCTCTAGTAAACGTATCGTTTAATGTAAATTAATGTAAAAAAGTTGCTATTTCACTTTTCGAACTGTTTTGTTTTTTTATGTTGTTGAGAATCGAAAAAGATCATCAAAATTCATATATGTCGTAACATTACTTTTTGACAAAGTCGTGACGGGTAAGTAAATTTACCAGAAAAAAAATATCCAATATTCCATTCTAGAGGTAGACACTAGAAAGATAGACAATTTGAAATGTTTTGATAACCTTCGTTCAAAAAGCATATAACTCCCTATATGAGGTAACACGATGGTAATATACATGAGTATGAATTCATTTCCTGATAAAATTAATGCAGTATGGATATATATATATATATATATATATATATATATATATATATATATATATATATATATATATATATATATATATATATATATATATATATATATATACATATATTTATATATATATATATATAAAATATATATATATATATATATATATATATATATATATATATATATATATATATATATATATATATATATATATATATATATATATATATATATATATATATATATATATATATATATATATATATATATATATATATATATATATATATATATATATATATATATATATATATATATATATATATATATATATATATATATATATATATATATATATATATATATATATATATATATATATATATATATATATATATATATATATATATATATATATATATATATATATATATAGTGTCTGATTTTTTTATTGTTATTGTTTTGACATATAGCTCACTCCTTTCAACAACGTCATGTATTACATCAAAAAACTTGATTTTTCAGAAGATCGTTTTTAAAGTTTAAAGAAATGTATTGAAAATAAATATTAAGCCACTTATTGAACTTTTTACTGTGCAACGGATCTTTTTAGGTGAAACCTCAATGTTTTTTCTTCATTTGAAAAACATTTAGTATATTAAAAATAATAATTAAACAATAGGTACCTTTTCTTCAAAATGCAAAAACAACACTTTCTGCCTTATAGCGGGTAAATATTAAGTTTTAAATATGCCGCTTTTGCTGGGATTTAGTACATTTTCTGGGCATTCCGTAAACATGCACAACTGAAACGATTTTTGATATATGACGTTGTTGAAAGGAGTGAGCGATATGATTCATGTGATGGTAATTCACTAGATAATATAATGATTTGAAATGTATCAGGGCATAATAAAGAGGTTGAGGATTTGCTTTATCTATTTTTTTATAATGGATCTTTCGTTTAAAGCTCAAAATTTTGATTAATTCTGCACATTCGAGCACTGAGGGTTCACAAAAATATTATTTGTCGTAACACCATTCTATTAAAAGGATATTCGTATCATGTCTAAATCGTAATGTGCTAAATCCCTGCGGTAACAAAAAAATAACATTAATTAGATTTTATAGATCTAACCCTACATTATTTTCCCTGTAGTACGTTACATTACTATTATTATTATATTATTACTTTTAGTTTATGCTTCTATAACAAATATTAAAATTGTCACTTCCGTAACCGTGAAATATTATTACGTATGTTTGTTCGCCTCCGTAGTGTAATGGTCAGCACGCTCGGCTACCGTTCTGGAGGACCCGGGTTCGATTCCCAGGGGGGTCAAATAAATATAAGTTATTTTTTTCACTGTAATATTTATTCAATATTACCCTGGACTGGTCCTGAAGCGGGTGGCTGATCACCTTTCCTTCATGTATAAACGATCAAGATAACACTGCGTTTATATAAAGCAATGCCCTATGCACCATTGGGGTGCGGATTAGGGTTTTATTATATTATAAAATTGTCAATTCCGTAACCGTGAAATATTATTACGTAAACTGGCTAAACAGAGCTATACGTTCAGGCCAAGAAGTCTGGTATATAAAGGAATGTCTTTAGCATTAAAGCCTAGAATAATTTGGAGTTATGCTTGTTTGTAGTCCATCAATAATAAATCTATGCCGAAAAGACGCGCCTGCCATCAGAATATCACCCTGAAATAATGTAAATGAACTTTAATGTAGCTTCCATTGACTTAAACTTCCATAAGTTCAAAATAACAAGCGAGAAAAATAAATACAAGGTTAAAGTCGTAAATTCAATTTCCAAATTTTCCTACCCTGTAAAAGATAAATAGGTAAAAAAACAAAATCTTTAAATTATTACGATAACTGTATTCTGTTTTAAGAAGTTTTTTTCATAATCTACTGTTTTATTATATAACGGTCTCTTATGTTTTATTGCTTTTTAACTTTATCAAAATCGATTTTAAACATTTAAAGAAAAACTATCGTTACATATTTCAATTTTCAGCATGTAATTATCCGCCTCCGTAGTGTAATGGTCGGCACGCTCGGCTACCGTACTGGAGGTCTCGAGTTCAATTCCTAGGGGGGAGGGTCAAATAAATATAAGTGATTTTTCAGTGTTATATTTATATAATATTACCCTGGACTGTTACATCAAGCGGAGGGCTGATCACATTTCATTTATGTATTAACGATCAACATTAAACTGCGTTTATATGATGCTGTGCCCTATGCACCATCGGGTGCGTTTGGCGGTTTGAAGAAGAATTACAACAAAAATAAAGTTAAATCGACGTACTTGTATTTAAATGAGTAGCTTTTTTAAAATGGAAAATATAAGTAGTTAAAGTAAAGCGTATAGGGAAAAAATCGATAATTAAAAAAAGGTTACATGTGTGCTGGCAATCAGGTTAAATTTTCTTCTGAAATTCGTGTAAATCTCATAAAAACAAAGCGATAAATCAAAACTAGGGCCAGGAATTAATTAAACGTTATAAGTTACCATAAAATGACATAAAAGTGTTAAAAACGGTTTAAAAATCTATTTGAAAAGAAATTGAGTTTAAATTTTAATTTATATATAATTTTTAACAATCTAAAATGGGCGCCATCTCTTAATGTGAACAAACGTGCAAATTAAGTGTAAATATCTCAACTCAAATCTAAATAACAAAATCACACGTGTGTTAATGTAGTATAAAAAAATTACTGTAAGGGCGTTTGTGCACTACACGGAATTTTACCGTCCGGCACCGACTTGTGCTTTTGTCCATCTTTCTTCGGATCGGAGCTCTTGATCGGTGCGTGAACACGTTGCGCGTAAATTCGATCACGCTAAACTGTCACTTTCATAGTCACTTTCATTTTTCAAAACCGGACTGCCGGACGGTAAAATTACGGGTAGTGGACAAACGCCCTAAGGGGGCTTGAACACTACGCGGAATTTTAAGTGCCGGACGATAAAATTCCGTGTACTGAACAAACGCCCTAAGTGTCTCAGCAAATAAAATAAAAATGCCATATCTGTCGTTTTTGAAAAAAAAGAAAAAAAAAGATTCGTTTTTGAAGTTACCTTAGTTGAAAATAATTGAAGATCGAATATTGAATCAACAAATACAAAAGTTTTTTTAAAACTGTATACACACTAACCCACATTTATGCGCACATCTTTTTTCATCTTTCATCTATTTTATGCTATTAAGTTGAATGAACACATGTAAAAAAAGTTTAAAAAAATCAATTTTATAAACCCACTGAAACTTAGACTTACGCGGCCCACTGAAAAGTCACTAAACTTAGGGCGTTTGTGCACTACATGGAATTTTACCGTCCGGCAGTCTGGTTAGCATGGTAAAACGGATGATTGGCTTGGATTGGCTTGTGCTTTTGTCTTTCTTCCTTCGGCTCGGTGCGCTCGATCGGTTCGCGTAAATTCGATCACGCTTAACTGTCGAAGTCGCTTTAATTTATAAAAAAAAAACGGGCTGCCGGACGGTGAAATTCCGTGTAGTGCATAAGCGCCCTTAGTGGGTCACGTTTACGTATGACTTATATTACTTAAATAAACGCTGTTATGTAGCACTGCACTTAAAATATCGGTGTGAATAAAATAATTGATTTTATATTTATGTGTGAGCAAAAACAATGAATATAGTCAGGAATAAACCTGACCTTGACAATGTCTCCAGGACTAAGTGTTGCCGCACAGTTAACAAAAAATAGATGGCATTGAACACGCAATCTCCACATTTTATTCTTCAAGGGCGAACAGAATCAACATATACGTATGTGTACTGAATACTGACCTAGTATGGCATGAAGAAGGTCAATTTACAGATACAATAAAAAAAAAACAAGAAAAAATAACGTAACCAATGCTTACTTGTCAATGATTAAAGAAAACACTTGTTTTTTACTACTTGAGTTTTATTATAGACTACATGTTTCAGAAGTTAAACTTCCATCATTCAGGTCTGTATAATAACTAAAATATAAAATATAAAATTGTTCTATAAATAAGGAGAGGGGAAAGTAAGGGGAAGAATTTATAATTTTTAAATTTATTTTTTAAGTATTTATAGAACAATTTTATATTTTATATTTTAGTTATTATACAGACCTGAATGATGGAAGTTTAACTTCTGAAACATGTAGTCTATAATAAAACTCAAGTGGTAAAAAACAAGTGTTTTCTTTAATCATTGTAACATGTCTTACCACAAAGTTAATGCCGAAACAATAAATACTTACTTGTCAAGATTAAATATGAAAACAGTCCATTGTTTTGAAGAAATATTGATTGAAAGCTAAGTTCTTTAAATACGTACATGATTGACCCACAAATTTTCTAAGGCAACTAACTAACTAACTAACCACGACGTCACTTCCCCGCAGGGGTAGGAGAGAGAATAGAACGCCACACCAATATGAACTAACTAACTAACTAACCATCACGCCGCTTCCCCGCAGGGGTAGGAGAGAGAATGGAACGCCACACCAATATGAACTAACTAACTAACTAACCATCACGCAGCTTCCCCGCAGGGGTAGGCAGAGAGAATAGAGCGCACACCACTCTGTCCTTGCAAACATTCTTCGCCTCTTCCACGTTCATGCATCTCCTCATACATACCCGCCGATTGTTACGACTCCTAACCTGACCACCAATATGTCTTTGCAAATAATCTTAATCTTTCTCACGTTCATGCATCTCCTCATAAAATACCCACCGATTATTCCGACTCCTGACCTGACCACTTTCAAGTATTTGAAATACCTGATCATGCCAAGTTTTAAAAGGTATACGGTAAATATGGGTTAAGTATAATTTTAGAATCACAAAACTGTGTACAAAAATTCCTGCGGTTAAACAAAAAAATACTTAAGCGTTATCAAGCGTTTTTATAAATCACTCCGCAGGAACAGCATCACGCAACACGTTGTTTACCGGCAGCGAATAGCGATTATTACTACCCACCTCTCTTACGTGACCTTTCCGCCCAAACACACGCTTGCTGGTTTTCTGTATTCACCCCGTGAGCCTTGAACTTAAGGGCTTGAATGCGAAAGGTTCCGCCGACACGCGAGGTGATACGAAGACACCCGACGGGGCAGTAATTGAACCGGTGATTTCAAAAAAGCCATTAGTTCAGGCACACGAGAATAAGGGTTGAATATGTTCCCTTTTGTAGTGCTTTACAGAAACAAAGAATAACCTATACAAAGTTTCAGCATGCGATATGAATTAATAATACAAAGTAAATTTGTATTTATAAAAATAATATTTCTCTCAAGGGGATCATTTTAAACCGGTCTCCCTTATGGTGGGGACTGAACGGAGCATTTCGTCGTAACGTAACGTCGTAACATCGCTCGCGGCGAGCATCAGCGAGCATCCGAAAGTATGGATGGATAGCTCACCTCGCTGTACTGACTATACGAATGCTCGCATCGTAACGTGTTACGTTACGACGAAATAGCTCCGGTCAGTCCCTACCATTAGATGCAAATTTTCGCTTATGGGTGTTAATAAACCATATACATAGTTCTTTACAATGCATATAAATAATTTCTTTTCTACAATGTATATGGTCCTAGCAAAATAAGAGTGTGGTTCGAAAACATCACTGTTAGTCCCTGCCTAGTTACGTTTACAAATTGATTGAATTTAAAGAAAAAAACAACTAATCGAGAAGCATTTTCTGAATGCCTGAAAATATTTTAAATACACACACTCTTGCAAAATCAAGTCATCTCTGTTGATGTTTATAAGTCATTTTGTAGATGCATTTACTGTTATGGTTCAAATTTTCTTTGTATTTTTAATACCACAAAAACAAAACATTCAAATTATTCGTTGCTTAATTCGGTTTTTCGAATCAGTTAGTTACGCCAATAAGTGCACAAATTTGGTTGCGTGTTGCGTATTTCTTGCTCCTAATATACAACTTGACATCAAAAACTCTAGCATGAAAACAATACAAATCGAGAAAAGTAACGAATATCATCCCTATCGGATAACCGAAAAAGTAAGAGTTAGTCATTAGTCACAACTCTACATACAGACTGTGGATTGCAAGTCAACCAGTAACAGTTAACCCAATTCTAGCGGTTGAAAACATACTGGCAACACAACAGTTGTGTCAATTTTCGTGTATTGGCGGAAATTGAAATGTCCAGAGTTTAAGCGTTTATATCTTTCTTTTTTCTTCACAAATTTCAACGATTTAAAAATATATATGTCGAGAATCTCCTAAAAAAGTGTACAAGGTTACGAGACTTTTTCAAACAAACTGATTCAATCGTAGTTCCTGTACTGTTCGAATCGTTCAATCACTCGACAAACACAACTTAAAAGGAGCAGGTACGTCCGAGAGCATCGATTCGAACGATGTAGATTTAGGACTGTAAAAGCTAACGTTTATTTGTAAACACAAGTAGAACCCTGTTATACTAATATTTTATCTAGCGAAACGCCATTGACGCGATAAGTATTTCGACACAACATTGATCGGGATACCGGCGAGAACCATCGACGAGTCGAATTTATCGAGCTTAAAAGAAATTAATTAATGCGTTTATTTTATGCAAATGGGAATGTAAAATCGCGAAATTGAAAACGCCAGATGGCAAATAGCATGTTATTTTGCCGGCACGACACCATGTGGCACGTCATTAGGTATTCAGGCAAGACAAGCTTTCGTGCCTTGAACAGATTTTAGAGGTGATTTCCTTCCCGGGATTATGCCGCCACATACAAAATTTCCCACCCGATTCCGCGATCGATTTTGTCAGAATTATCATACTCATTCGCAGTCACACATTATTATTGATATGAATTTGAATAATCATCCGACACGAATTCATAAATGATTATCTTGGAAAACTGAGAAAACAATACAAATTTCAGTTTGATTATTATTGTTGTGTGTGATTTGTTTTACGTATCATATTCTATACAACACGTACTAGTGAAATTCTTGCCGATTTTGATAATTAAAATGAGTTATCTGAATTCGAACGGTAATTTTTAATTTATTTATGAATGAAGCTGTATTACATTCGACCTTTTAAAAACCGGGTCTTGCTTTAATGTATAAAATAAATTATCGACAGATTCATGACGGTACGATGCTGAATATACAAATTGAATTAAATTAGGGATTTATTTCACAAAAGACCAAGGAACGAGCTTTACTTCGCGCCATTCATGTTTAATAATTTGTAGTTCATGTTATATTAATACAAGTATAAAGGTTTCAATATGCAGTGAATAGCAAGTAGAACACTCCACATCTCAACACGACTTCAAACTAAGTAATTTGTCAACACTCGTGATTAATTAAGTGGGACTCATTCAATGGGTTTCAACTTCACAACACTCGTCTCAGTGCTCAATAATACACAGAGCTGCTATTTTCACATACAATCATACAATGAAATAGTTCGTTTGCCTCTTTCCACACGATTCATGCAATTCACCGTTCTACAATTTTTTTTTTCCGAAAGAAAAAAGGTGCGCATATCGCTCACTCCTTTCAAGAACGTCATAAATCAACGTCACAACTTGATTTTGCAGGAGAACGTTTTTAAAGTTTAAAAATATAATACAATGTATTACAAATAAATATCAAGCCACTTATTGAATTTTTTACTGTTCAATAGATCTTTTTAGGTAAAACCTGGAGGTTTTTTCTCCATTTGAAAAATATTTATTATATTTAAAAAAAAAATTAAACAATACCTTTTCTTCAAAATGCAAAAACAACACTTGCCCTGTAGCAGGTAAATATTAAGTTAAAAATATGCCTCTTTTTCTGGGATATAGTACATTTTCTGGGCATTCCGAAAACATACACAACTGAAAATTGACGATTTTTGATTTATGACGTTCTTGAAAGGAGTGAGCGATATCTGTAAAATAAATCAGATCTGACGAGAGGATGCTATCAAAAGAAGGTGCTTTTGTAAACACTAAACACGGATGACAGTCACATCGTTAAATTTGAAATAAAGAAAAGACGTTAATTTAAGAAAAATTACATAAATCCAAGACGCAAAATTATCAAGAGAGAATAAACACCTTGCCAAAATGAAAATATATAAAAGTTTGTTCAAAGTGTTATTTTGTTAGTTTTGCTTTAAAAAAAAGGAGCTTTCAATATCAGAAATTGGTATTAAGGTTTAATTAACATATATTTGAACTTAACCGTGTATGATAAAATAGTGTTTTATAGTACAACTTTAAGTAAATTATTACATTATTTTCGAAGTAAAAATTTATATTAAATACAATAAAAAGTGTTAGAAGCATACAATTAAATATTGACAGTAAAGTTATTTTTCTTCAAAACGTTTGG
The DNA here is from genome assembly GCF_059751285.1 of Brachycentrus maculatus. Taxonomy (NCBI): domain Eukaryota; kingdom Metazoa; phylum Arthropoda; class Insecta; order Trichoptera; family Brachycentridae; genus Brachycentrus; species Brachycentrus maculatus. The sequence goes on along the minus strand of NW_028280827.1, from coordinate 827,864 downwards.
GCAGTATTAACTAAAAAATAACGGATGTTCATTATATTCATTCGTATAACGACATAAGTATTCTATTGTGACATAGTTTAAAAAAAAGTACAAACAAACTAACTAAAAATAGAATCTATTTCAATTTCATTTTTAATTAATACCTGTTTCCGTGGTCATACCAAAAAAATCATGTCCACTAATATCAGAGGTAAAAGAGTGTGAGTGGCAAATTGCTAGTTTTCAGAAACCGAATATAAAACGCTATAACTTTAAATAGTCATGGGAAGATTTTAATGTATATAATTACATAACAAGGTTATGGCGTTTCGAATGCGTCTCCTCAAAAGTATGGCTGTCCAAACTAAAAACACAGTAAGGGACATTATTTTTTTTGCATTTTTGGACTAAGTAGAATGTTCTTAGTCCAAAAATGCAAAAAAAAATTAAAAAAATGTTCCTTACTGTGTTTTAAGTTTGGACAGCCGAGTAGCGATTTGTCATTCTCACCGTTTTGGCTAGCAACAGCAACGACATAATATCTAAATATAAATATTCTTTTTATTTAGATGATAACTGAGCTTATTTTAGATTCATCCTAGATGCTTCAGTATATCTTCAATATAAATCCAGGAAAACAAGTTTTGTAGGAATAATATTTATGCAAAAACCTGGAAGTTCTTTAAATATAAAAAAAAAACAGTTTAGAGTGTATTTAAGTTTTTTTTTTATTTTTGGTTGCTAACCTAGCCCTAGCGAATAAATGTTTTCGAGTCTAATATAAGTAAGTATATTAGAATGTTGGTATTTGAGGGTTGTTTTTGCAAAACTAAATCATCTAAATATTTAGAAAAAATACCTTATTTAATTTGAATTATAAATACGGTGCCGTTTATGATTTTAGGCGGTTTTAGGGGGTACTCGCGAACATCCAATTCATTAAGCGATAGGCCGCATGAGGGGCCACACGTGTCTCCACGCACAATTAAAAAAAATATAAAATATGTATATATATATATATATATATATATATATATATATATATATATATATATATATATATATATATATATATATCGGCTACATTTATGAGATCGTAGGTTTAAATAGTAATTATTGATGCAAAGAGCTTTCGATTGCTGATTTGATTATTGGATGTTTCGATTGCAAAAGGATACATACGCTCTCATCGAAAAATTTATAAAACAAAGGGACAATTTTACCGTTACATTTAATTAACGCATTCGTCGGATTTTTTAAAACAATTTTCTTATATAGGTTAGAATTTCATTAAAAAGGGTTGATAAAAAACATAAATAATGATCAAAACTGATGTTTTTAAATTTTAATTTTAAAAGGGAGCGTGCAAATAGTATTTTAATCGATGAACATGGATGTTTTATCGTGGTTTCGTTTTATTTATGTACAAAAGGAAACGTTTTAGAATGGACCAGAGAGCACTTGAGTGGAGGGTAAACATTTTACGGTGGAATTAAACGTTACAGGAATTAATAGCTCGTTACTAAAGAGATCAAAGAACCATTGTATTGGCCCATCATACAATAAACTTTTATGACTCCAATATGTGACCATAACGTTCATACAACTTTTATTTTGGGGAAACTGCGAAGTCTTTGTATTAAAGGCTTGTCAGCAGGTAGAAAATAATAAATTAAAATTAAAGAACTAGAAAGAAAGTCAAAATATATTTTTTTACAAAAATGTTAATAATATTAGTATATAACCAGTCACCGAGTGATATTATTAACATTTTTGTAAAAAAAAAATAAGCAAAAATGACTAACCACAAAGTAAATGATTGAGAATACAATAATATATCACAACACTTAGATGAATTGTGAACAAACCGCGGTTGAGTTTCCTTTCCTATCGTGAATCAAAACAGCAAAAGAAAACCATTTATTTATTTTTTAATGTTTTTTGCTGATACTTTGTGGCGCATTTTATTTACTTTAAACAGTGAATAAAATACAAACTTTGTTATTAATCACAGTTATTTTTTATAGTAATATTTCAACTGGTTTCGACAAGTACATTGTCCTCTTCAGGGATGGTATGTATCTATCCCTGAAGAAGACGAGGTGCTTATTGAAACCGGTTGGAATAATAGTGCCAAAAATAAAAGAACCTAGTTAAAAACAAAGTTTATGTTTTTATTTCTTTTGAAAATCATCTTATTTAAAAACCATGCAATAAAAAAATATATATTGAAAACTTATTTATATCTGAAACTCTGGACAATTCCTCCAATTATGTATAAATTTAATTTTAAAATATACATATACATACATATACGGTTCTATACTTATAATACGATAGAACTATTGAATGAAAAACTCTTAATGTTTAATTTGAATTCGATGCCAATACTCTGTATATACATACACAAGTTTTTTTTCCATTATTAAAATCAAAAAAACGGTTCTTACACGAAGACCACCCAATGTACATATATTCCAATGATCAAATAATAAAATACGGCACTAAACTCGGGCTTTAATATTTATTCTCCGTGGATTTTGATTGCTTTCAGAAGTACCCGCAGAAAGTTTTTTCACATAATATATAATAGTGGCCACACAGCTACAAATAGGCTTTCTTTAGAATGAAGCAAATATATCATTCGCAATAAAGAATCCACTACCTTTATTTCGGATTCAAAAAGGTAAAATATGTAATATAATAGCTTTTATATTCAAACAATGAAACGTTCAAATATTTAAGATAGGTGAGTAAATAGCATTTTATATATACAACGAAAACTATGTAAGATTGGTTGAAAGAGTTACAATGTAAATGATTTTCAAAGGGAAATATTATTTTCCACTCGAGTAATTAATTTTGTTTCAAAAAAACAGTTTAATATCAAACAGGGTGCCAAGTCTCGAAACACGAATGTTTTTTTTTATTTGATTTTTTATTATTATTATGTATGTGAGTTTGTGTGATACATATAACGGGGGAAACTGCGTAGGCGGCTGCGTAAACCGTTGAAAAATGATGCAGAAAAATGAGAAGTACACAAAAATTTTAATGTGAAAAAATACACTGTTAAATAAAAATTTTGACACAGTAAAAATACTGTCAAAAAATATCGTTATATTTCAGCATAAAAAGACCGAAAAAATTAACACCAGCTTCACCTTCAAAGGTAATAATAATACTTTATTTTATTATTATTACCTTTGAATTTTTATTTCTCTTTCTCATAATAATACTTTAAAATATACACCAGTGCATAAGATAAATAAATTAAATGTAAATCATTTCTATAATTTATCCACTTTATTTAGTATTTTTCATAAGAATAATTGCCGTTTTTCCACTGCTTTATACTTATAAACGAATTATTACCATTTATAAATAAAGTAGGCGATATTTTTTTAAATGTGAAAATATAATTAAACAGTGTTTTATTGTAATTATTATTGATCATAATCATTGAGCGAATCCTTCAGTTATTTGCAATCATAAAAAGACTCATTAAAATGCATAAAAATCAACTGCAGCTATATTAATAAAGTTATTTTGCAAGCGATTTAAAGGACATGGAGACGTTAGCAATGATTAACAATAATATCATTGTTTTAGAAGGTATTGTTTACGCAATATGAAACATTGATTGCATTCCATGTGTATTGATTTAATAAAATATACCAAAGTCAGGAATGTAATTTGAAAAATATACTTTCACAAAAAATTCTCACAGCATAGGTACGTGTTACGAAAAAAATTCATAAATTAATACGAGTACATTAAAAGAAAAAATGGGAAATAAAACTGTATAATACACATTTTTACGTTAAATCGGGTATTATTTCCTTCTATCGATGTTTCATTCACCATATATGGGGCTTTCATCAAGGCACTGGTAAGAGGAAATAATACAAACAAAATATATGCATTTCACCGTAAACTGTGACCGTGAAAATCTACTAGGAAATATGTACTATTTTAAAGAAAAGCTATTGCAATGTTTTCACAATTGGCTTCTCACAACGCAGCAAATATTGAAATGTATACTCCGGCGATACGTCGTCCATTTTTTGTTAGAAGAATATTTCGTCCGTCGTAGAAAGCTCTGAAAGGCTACAGTCGGGTCGTAGCCGAAACTGAAGTATTCTCATGAATATGATATTGCATTTTACATTGAGTTCGCAAAGGTTTAAGAGCGACGTAATAAACAGGAGCATTGTAATCAATTATTTCGTATGTACGAGTTCTGCGTAACAAACCGTTGAATAATTCCTTCTAGCTTTTGACAATGCTCATGGGAATGCGGAACCATAATGCATAATGGTAACTAAAACATAATGTATTTTTTTTAATTCGGAAGGGAGATAATGATACGAGACTCACGCAAATTATGCATCTTTCTTTATGTCTGGTCCAAATAAATCACTGCGGCAATTAACTGGTAGGTAGGGAATATAATTCCGAGTTCCAGAGGTTTTTCAGTCTGGTAGATATAGAGATTGGATGTTCTTATATTGGAAGGAAATTTATCATATTTTTTTTTTTAAACCTTGAATTAAATAACTTTTTAGTACGAAGATAAATAAATCGATGAACATTTATATTACTGATATGAATTAATACAAGTATACCATATAATATTAAAACAAAACAAGAAATTGACTAGGATATTATGCTTTAGATTTCAAAGACTTCAATGACGAATCCGAATATTTACTGATAATACACTAAATCCCATTTTGATTCTCTCACTGTTTTGTTATTCGTATTTATTACATCTTTTAAAAAAAATATGTATACAAAGGTAGAAAAGCACATTCACTTTCTGTGAACTACGCGCCGTAAGAACGAAATACGGCCTACACAAAATTAATACTAATCGGCCTACACATTCAAGGTTTTAAAATCAAAATCTGTGTTTTCTAAGCTAAGCTTTTAATATTCCATAACAAATAAAAAATTCATGCATAACACAGTATCAATTCATTGAACACTTTGATTAAACGTATAATTTGTGAAGAAAATACAAAGATTACGTCAACAGCAAAATCATTTAAAGGTTTTAATGCCAGCAACTTACATATATAAAAAATACTCATTTAATGTGTTGTGAATTTGAGTATTTTGCAGTTTTAATAAATATCGGTCGCGGGATCCCGAGTTCAAAACCTAAATCCCAGAATGGAAAAATAATGTCGGGATTGTATTTCACATTGTTAGCTTAACTTTTGTTATTTTTTTATTTTTTATAAACCTATCAGCGGAAGCTAAACTGGCAGTGCACAACGGAGTCCTGGTTTCAACTCTAATGTATGGAAGTGAAAAATGGAGTTGGCAATAGAAGGATGAAAGTAGACTGAATGCAGTCGAAATGCGATCTCTCAGAAGAATGTGCGACAAAACGATGTATGATAGATGTGCGAATAGTGAAATAAGGAAGGAATGCAAAGCATTATCGATAAAATTAAGAAAGGTGTGTTGAGATGGTTTGGACATGTAGAACGAATGAGTGAGGAAAGAACGGTAAAACAAATTTATGAGGCGAATGTTAGTGGGAAAAGAAGCAGGGGAAGACCGAGAAAAACATGGCACGATCAGGTATGCCAAATACTTGAAAGTGGTCAGGTTAGGAGTCGTAACAATCGGCGAGTATGTATGAGGAGATGCATGAACGTGGGAGTGGCGAAGAATGTTTGCAAGGACAGAGTGGTGTGGCGCTCTATTCTCTCTGCCTACCCCTGCGGGGAAGCGGCGTGATGGTTAGTAATATGATAAAGAAAATGAAAATTTTATTACTTACAGCTTAGAAAAAGACGATAAAAAATACGATTCACCAGAAAACATCTCCCGATAATTGGATGAGACATAGCTGATGAAATTTAACTCACCTGTGAACAAAAAAAAAACAATATAAATAACATACTTTAAAAAAAACGATGTGAGTGAAATAAAAGTTTTAAAGGAAAGTATTTTCAATATTACGTAAACCTACAAACGATATTTCTGAATTATTCGCTGAAACATCTGCCTTATTAACTTGAAGTGAAAAGAGTCATTAAGTATAATACCTCAATGAGAATTGTCAGGCTACTGAAAAGTATCCAGAAGGACACTTTTTATTATACGATTCCCATTATAGGATGGGAACCGTCTGCTCGAAGTAACCTGTGAATTTTTAAACATAGACGTCTAATATTTCAACAAAATTATTTCGTTTTCATCGTCTTGAAATCCTTGAACATTAATAAATAATGGCATTTTGGGAACACTGAAGATATTACGATAATAAAGGAATTTCAAAGACAAAGTTCTTCTATAATTGATGGAAAAAGCATAGAACAGAAGTCGCTAATTTGAGAGTAATTTGAATACCTTTTTAAATATTTGATGAAATAAAATGCAATAATAATAATAATTGGCGCATTGATTTCAGTTATCAAGTGAATGGTATATATATATATATATATATATATATATATATATATATATATATATATATATATATATATATATATATATATATACGAGTAAATATACATATTTATACTATATATTTATTTTTATTATATTTTTTATTTTATATGTATATATATATATATATATTTATATATATATATATATATATATATATATATATATATATATATATATATATATATATATATATATATATATACACATACATATAAAATAAAAAATTCTGAACTGAAGACGCCACTGTCAGCCGAAATTCTAAATTCACCGAAATTACAACTAACGTACGTTAATTCAACAAAAGTAAGTAAACACAACTTTAAAAAAAATAATGTATTCTGGAGAGAATAGTGACGTTACACAAGTGTGTAAAGCGATCAGTTAAGCCAGTCAAATACCAGGCTGTTAGGCTTGGAATACCTTCTATTGTAGAAAAATGATAGATCTCAAGATCTCATCTCATCTATAATATATCATATGGACATCCATAATATTATATTGATTGATAAATCGTCCGTAAGGTTTATAATCCAATCCCTGATTAATTGATTGTATTAGTGATAATAAGAAAAAAGTTAGATAAACTAAAAATGGATTTGAACTACTTTTCATCTGAGCCATTGAGTATGTACATAACATAAAGTAAGTATCTCTCATTGGTCAATTAATCAAGTTGAGTACGACATACGTAGATACTAAACGTGGCTAGGAAAGGTAAGCTTAATGGTTTAAAACAATTCACTCATTTGTGTTGGACGCAGTAAGACGAAACAAAGGAATGATAAATATAACGGATCTCTCAAAAAAATATCACTATCCCGTGGGAGAGAAAAAAGACAAATGATTAAAAAAAGAGAAAATACGAGTACACTTTTTTTAAAAGAGTAATTTGTGAGGCATGTAAAGATGGGATGGGTAATGAAGATAAGAAAAATACAAAAATGATATTATTTTCGGTAAAATCAAAATTACGAAAAGTGTCGTAGTCAGACTTAACTATCCTTATCATTTATCGTTCACTTTGTGTAATACCACTTAAAATACTCCTTCATGACTACCGGTTTCTGCATAATCATTCCATCATCAGGTAAAAGTAGTAATGAAGTATTGTTTTTAAGTGGTATAACACAAAGTAAATGTGCATTTTTGGTTTTTCGTGTTTATTACTGTTTGCAGTAAATGTCAATAATTATAAAAACAACAAAAATATCAACTAAAACTTATACAAACCAGAGCCAGTTTTTTTTACGAATATATTTTTTGACTTAAGTATACATTAAAGGAGGTAGGTATCATTTTCAAAGAGCAGGTACTCTAATGACTAACGCCAGAAAACAATTTAAGAAATATATCACTGTAGAAAGATTCTCATCTCGAATAAAAGAAGCGATAAATTACGTCTCTTTATATTTTGGCAAGCTTTGTTATTCGCAAGAAAAACAATTTTAGATTCAAAAGAACTGGATTTTTTTTTAATTTTATCTTATGTAAGCTTAATAATTAACTAATTACGAAACATCACTTCGAAATAAAATAAAAATAAATCACTACGGTAATTCCTAATGATGACTGCGAAGAACATTCCGATATTAATTTATGTTACCATTTTTTTTCGAATCCGCGGTGTAATGGTTAGCGTGTTAGGCTACCATGCTGGAGGTGCCTGGTTCGATTCCCAGGGGCGGAGGGTGAAAATAAATATTAGGGATTTTACACTCCAATAACTGTTTAATATTACCCTGGACTGGGCCCTGAAGCGCAGGAGTGATCACATTGTCTTCATGTAAGTAACGAATAAGATAACACTGCGTCAATTCGATGCAGTGCTCTGTGCACCATTGGGTGCGGATAAGGGTTAGAAGAATATATGAACCAATACAAATTCCTAATGTCTTGTATATCACATAATCCCTAGAGTAAGACTGTGCAAACTTGAGTGCCTATCCATTGCTGCTTTTTTCCCTTTTGCTACCCACTATTCTTTCTCAATTTCCTTTTCCATATAGTAGTAATTTCCTTCACCCAGATGTCCTTGACTTACGTCGTCTGTATCTCATAAAATATATACGTCAATCTGAAGCTAGCACGAGTTGATATGATGCGGTACCCTATGCGCCATTTGGGGGCGGAAGGGGGTTATTGACGATTGATGTATAACGTTGTTGCTCGATAGAGAGAGGTTGGCAGGCGTCCCACGAAAATAAAATGAGTTTTTCAACAACCACTTAATTGTTCTCTTATTTATAAATTTGGCATTAACTTTTTGGAATATACATGTTGATTTTTAAAAATTAAACACTTGTAAAAGACCACTAATTGAGTTTTATTTAATTTCGCACGACTAGTTTCGAAAACTATAGATGTTTTTCATCTACACGTGATCACAAAAATTTTATAAACTGAAATAGTTCTTATTTAAAAAAAAATCCACTGAATACTTATACAACTTCTATAAAATGTAATAAATTGAAAAGCACCTTCGGTAAACACAAGACGCACTAATATTTTTTTTATCCCTGCTACATCATCCAACTATGACATATATTCAATACCAAGATAACACAATATTTTTAATACTTATAGCGAGATTGCAGAATTTTGGTCCAACTCCTTATCATTGCACAATACTGTCTGATGTAAAGTGTTGTTTAAAGTGTTTATTATTATTATTATTATTATGGTTCTTATCCTTTACTGTTAAATTTATTTATTTATTTAAAATTCTTGTATCGATTATATGTACTTTGGCGAGCGTATTAAGAGGAAGCATTATCTTCCAACCAACAAAAAACAGACTCGTGATACTAGTCAAAGTGCCTGTACATAAGTATAAAAAAGCATAAATTATGTTACAATAAATTGCAGTTTGAATAAACAAATAATTAAAACATTATACCAAATATTAAATGAACTGTCAATTGATGAAAATAAGAAAGGCATAGAGGAAAAAGAATCAGGTAAGGATATGAGGGGAAAGAGGAAGAGGAAACCAAAAAAGAATGATATAGCAATATTTCAGGCGTTTTTTGAAAGTCAAAGAGATGGTGCATTTTTCACATGAAAGGGTAATTCATTTCATAGTCTACCCGTTTGTACAGAAAAGGAATTACTGAAGAATAATGTGCTATGACAAAGAATGGAAAGTATTCTCTCCCCAGAAGAACAAAGTTTACTTCTCGCTTTGCTTATTAATTATGTTATTACGAACGATAGAAAACAGACATCATTCTTGCGACAGAGCTTCCTTATTAATAGACTAAATCAAATAATAAACTAAACTAATTTACAACACGAAATAAGTACACACGTAATTTAGCGCAGTAAACTTGAGTTGAAACGTTCCTTTCAAAATGTGGACAGAAGCATTGAGGTAGTTTATCAGTAGGGCGCCCACGTTTAACTTGCGTTCAAACAACTATTGCTTGCCAACAAAGAGGCTCATATAAAGAGACAATCTAATGTTACTCCGGGATGTCATTTTCCATAAATGGTGGTGGGACGTTCGAGTAGATGACATCTTAACATTGTTACGTGACTTCGGTGGATAAATTGATGAGGTACCCTGTGCAAAATGTGGTACAAGACGAAGTCTGGACATTTCTGTTGCTATGTAATATTACCGCTTACCCAAAATTTTACATAGGCTTCATGTATCTTTTGAACCAAAGTATTATAAAAAAAAATACTTTATGGAAAGACATTTGTGTAAGTGATTAGTTATATATATTTTTTGTTTTCTCACTAGATTATCCCTCCTGTTCCCAACACAGATTCAAATAAAAACATATTTAATTAGCTAGAAGAAACAAAAATCCACTAAATGATCTATAAACCTTGTATATAATAAGCAAGGTAAATAATAAATGCAATTCCCACCTAAAAAAAAGATAAGTTACATTTTCTTATTTGTTTCCTTTAAACATGCTTCTTTCTTACCTGATGTTTTTTTTTATGCCTATTTATTATTTCCGTTTTTTTGTTTTATATTTTACCTTTGGCCCTGTATTAGTTTTGTTTAATTTGTTAATGTTTTTTTTTTACTTTCTTATTTGCGTTTCAGTATTGAATCCGTAATACACGTGTACTCTGTACTTTTTTTTAATCCTACATACAAAACCTGAAAAGTCCACTTCCCATGTTATTTTCATAATTTTTAATTATAGACATAAGTAATTTTGAGATAGACATTTTTGATTTGTATTTAATTTTTTTCATAGAAGTTCATTGAAAGCTTTGGTTTTATCTCCTGGAAATAAAGGGACATGTGTGGTTTTTGTCTCTCTATTTTTAATTCAGGTAGTACGTGTCTATATGTACACGTACCTTGTATTATGCGCGTGTGAGAATGAATCGATAGCACTAACACATGCTGTAAACTCCATAAAAGAATTATTAATGGCGATCACCTGTCGTACGGCAAACTGCAGGAGCGAACAGCTTGTAACAATATTACGGACATTAATTGACCGAAGTGGGACACTGCAAACGCAGGAAGCCACAGTGTATTGACACAATTCCCTCTAATATAGCAAAGTGTGTCTCGCAAGAAAGTTTAGTACTTCGACTGGCTGTCGGCTATTATACACAAATGAAAAATTATACAATAATTATATTAATATTATATCGCTCACTCCTTTCAAGAACGTCATAAATAAAAAAACTTCATTTTTTTGTTTTTGTGATTTTTCAAGAGATCGTTTTTAAAGTTTAAAAATATAATACAATGTATTAAAAATAAATATCGAGCCACTTATTGAACTTTTTACTGTGCAACAGATATATTTAGGTAAAACCTGTTTTGATGTTTTTTCTCCATTTGAAAAATATTTAGTTTACTTTTTAAAAAAAATTAAACACTACCCTTTCTTCAAAATGAAAAAAACAACACTTTCTGCCCTGTAGCGGGTAAACATTAAGTTAAAAATGTGCCGCTTTTGCTGGGATAGAGTACATTTTCTAGGCATTCCGAAAACACGCAAAACTGAAAATTTACGATTTTTGATATATGACATTGTTGAAAGGAGTGAGCGATATGTATATCATATAAAGAAAAGCGGAGAAATAATGAATTTCCTCGAGGGCATCGGAAAACGTATAACGGATAGCACGAGATGACGAAATATCCGTCAGGTGGAAACCCGATGTTTTTACAATAGAATCTCATGTTGAGAGTTTAAAAGGAAAACCAGGGGAGATTTTAATTTCGTCAAGTTGTCACAGTAGGTACATGAATACGCCAAAAGCATCGAGCGTCATATTTTCGTTCAATGCAAACGCTTTAAGTACTTGACATCTGATACTTTGTGACCAAAATATTTCAACATTAAAACTGACAAGCAGTCATTATGACTTCTTAAGTTTAAAATACAATTTACAACATTTTGAGTGTGTCTACATACTTGTTCACAAATCTGGATTATCTCCAATTTTAGGAGTATTTTTCATATTATTTTTTCACATCTCATCAAAGATGAAGAAGAATATGGAAGTCTGGACATTTACGGGGCTGACATCCAGGATTATAATCCAGGATTCGGACTTCAAATACTAATAAAAGAGTTTCTGTTCAATAAAAGCTTCTTTTCATCTCACCAATAGATGTCTCTAGTGAAGTTCTAGTGATTCAAGAACAAGGTTTAAAAATTGGTTCATATATATATATATAGAACTTCCAAGAATTTGAGTAGTGTGGTTGTCAATAATAGGTAGAATTGCTGAATGTTACACGTGTGTAAAGTGATCACTTAAACCAGCCTATGACGGTCGTCAGCCCCGTAAATGCCTAGACTTCCATATTCTTCTTCATCTTTGATAGATGTCAAAAAATAATATCAAAATATAAAATTTATATACATATAAAACATTAATTATAATTATTTTGAGAGTGTTTGTATATTCTAGGTATGTTTTAATATAAAGGTCATTATATTTCGGAATTTTTCAGGGCTAAAAATATATAATATCAGCGGGGAGTAAAATACATATATCCGAAATAATTACTAGTTTACAGAATTTTTCAAAAGTTTCACGACTCATGAAATTCTCGTCAAACCAAAAGAGGAGTAGTTCCTGTTTTCAGGTTCTCCGAATCTTTCAGGACCTCATCGAGACATTACTATGGCAACCCTATTTCCATGTCAAATCTCTTATCAAACTATTGATTTGAAATCAAATTTAAGCCGAATCAATTGTATTGGAAGAAAAATGTAATGGTTCTCGTTTGTTTTCGCTATGACTACTGATCACATGAATGAGTGCATAAATGATATATAAATTACATTATTGCCATATAATAAGACAGGTGGTAGATCAGCGCTACGTGTAACGTGAAATTGCGAAGGGTCGTTAGGTTGCTAAGTGAGTTTAATGAAATAAACTGTGCATGTGGGTATATCAAGCGAATTACATTTCACTTTACGGGCACCCGGTGATCGCGTTTAACCGGTGATTATCCGCCATTTTGAGTGAAAACCGGATTGAGACCATTCTCTTACGGACATACTGGAACTGATCGTTTCAATTCAATTATCTTAAGTGGTAACGAGTACCTTATGCGTTCCTGATGAATTTCGTACGTTCGACGACTGCTGCGAAATACATAGAATAATATTTTGTACATTAAAAGCATTGATAACTTTGTAGTATGGTAATAAAACACTCTCCTTATCATCCAGTGTTAACTGTATGTAATACCACTTTTATCAACACTTTCAAACACATTCGTAACTACCGGTTTCGAAAAATCATTCCATCGTCAGGTCGTTAAAATAAAATTATTGCGATTTGACATTTTGTTCACTCCTTTCAACGTCATATATCCAATAACTTGAATTTCCTATTAGCTAAAAAGCCTCATCGTGGAATATACAGATGTTAAGTACAAGTCAAAAAAAAGTGAAGTGATTTTTTTTAAATATATTTTTGCCACCCTTGCAATAAAACCCGAGACCTCTTCACTGTAGCCGAAACGCTTATCAATACACTATGGAGGTGGGCTGTATTATTTTATGTTCCATGATGGGCGCTGTGGGATAGTTGGGCGAATGCTCGACTACGAAACTGGCGTCGCTGGTTCAATTCCCGCCAAGTGCAATATAAATTCAAGGAAGAATTATTTTAAATTGATCTGGGTGTTTGTGATGTATTTTTCACATTTGCCTTCCCTATCCTTACTATCCTACCTGCAGACAAGCCTCTAAAAAGTAGAGGCTTTGCGGATTATTCCTAAAAATAACTTTAAAAAATAAATGTACATCATACATATGTATGTAGTCATGCTTATATAATATGTAGACATGTAGCTATATTATTAACAGCAAGCATGTCCAAAAATAGTTGGGTCTTATCTCGTTTTAGAGATCACTCGACCGGAGGAGGAAAATTGCCTAGGGTTGAGCGGATACGTATACCCAGGTGGTACCTACATCAGCTACGAGAGACGACAGAATATACACTTCGACACATTTCAACGTTCAAGTGAGCACCTACGATTTAGGTACCTTTATATGTTCGTTTCAAATGCGTTTTCCGTGTATGCATAAACACCACGCAAATAGGTGAATATTTTCAGACAGAATTTCTCCCAAACACGAATTACAATAAATGTAAGTATATGCTTAATTACTGTATTTCGAAAACATAGCACATCACAAACTTGTTAAAAGGGGTTAGATTGAAACATCTTGTAATAATATAGAAGTATACTTAGATTAATACCCAACTGTAATAAAATAAAAAACAAAACAAAACAAACTTAATTATTATTTTATTTATTGTTTCGGCATTCACTTTGCGATAAGACATGACACTTGTTTTTTTAAAGACTAGTTTTGAAAGCTACAGATTCGGGTTTATCTACGGGTTTAAATAAAAAGTTTTATATTATCCACTGACACTTCGTGATGGAATTGCATTTTTAATTTATTATTAGATTAAAACTAATATTTTTGGCTTTTCCACTTTTTTTTCTTTTTTTATTTGACCAGCGACCGGGTTTCGTCGTTACCGACATCATCAGACTGGTGATGTCGGTAACGTCTGATGATGTCGGTAACGACGAAACCCGGTCGCTGGTCAAATAAAAAAAGTGGAAAAGCTAAAAATATTGGTTTTAATCTAATAATAAATTAAATAAAAAGTAGTAGTTAAAAAGATAAATATAATACTCAAGTGGTAAAAAACAAGCGTGTTTATTTACAATTTAATATAATTATTAATCTAAAAATCAGTACTGTATGACAAACATTTTTTAAAATTATTTTCCTTAAGGTAGTTTTTTTCTTTACACTTTATCATTTGGTGTATGAAAAAAATATATGAGGTTAATAAGAGAAAAAATTATGTAATTTTGGCAAGCATAGAGGAATTTTATGTTTACACGCAGTTCAATTGTTATTTCAAATACAAAAACCATTACGATAAGTATTACATTGTCAAAGAAGTTACGATTGTTTTATGACGAACTCAATAAGAATAATAAATTTTCAATGGGTTTGGTTCTAGCCATCTTAGCTGGTACGGATTTATTGTTATTTTTACTTGTCTCAATTCGATTTGATATTACAGTCAAATAAATAAACGTTTTACTTTGAAGCTCTTACAGCTCGTATGGTTTAGTGGAATGAGGTATATTTGTACGTTTAAGTAGAGCATAATAATATTAGGAAAAAAATTGCTGTAAAATTATAAAATATGATAAACTGTGTAATGTTTTTGCCGTTGAAATAATCTTTGTACACACGTATAAATATTTCGTTGTACTTTTTAACACTGGTTGATATACTCAATACTAATAGTCTACTCTGGGGTGATAAAATTAATAAATATTTGGCGAAAAAATTGAGACAACCTGTTGGTCTTGTTGGATCATCATATTCGTATCATATGTATTTATGATATTTTGTTTTAAGATGGGAATTGCATTTCCTAATTACCTTTCTTACTATGCATAAATTTAAGATTATTACGTATATATTTAAATACTGTAAATTAACATCCCGTGTTCTATCCGAGGAACTTCATCGTTTTTCTAGAGAGTCTACGGTTTAGAATATTCAATTTCATTTGTCCCAACAATGAACAATGAAGGCACATAACGCTCATTCCTTTCAAGAACGTCATAAATAAAAAAACTTGATTTTTCAGGAGAACGTTATAAAGTTTAAAAATATATCACAATGTATTCAAAATAAATATCAAGCCACTTGTTGAACTTTTTACTGCGCAACAGATCTTTTTAGGTAAAACCTGAAGGTTTTTTTTTTCCATTTGAAAAATATTTAGTATATTTAAAAAAAATAATAACACAATACCTTTTCATCAAAATGCAAAAACAACATTTTCTGCCCTGTAGCGGGTAAATATTAAGTTAAAAATATGCCGCTTTTGCTGGTATATAGTACATTTTCTGGGCATTCCGAAAACACGCACAACTCAAAATTCACGACTTTTGATTTATGACGTTCTTGAAAGGAGTGAGCGATATGTGAGACTTTAAAAAAATTAACATAGTCATGTCGTTATTATTTTCTCAATAATTTTGGTCAATTAAATCACAGTCACCCCTATCCAAACCTATCATCCACGATACTTTTCTCCATAAAAATTGTTTGCGCTATTTGATGATAAAATAAATGTTTTTTCTACGTGTAGAAGTATTTTTGCTTGGATGAGATTTGCCCATTTCGCTTCGACAGCCATGGCCACATTAAAAAATGTCTGTCATTACGTTGTTTATGTCGGCATTTGTAGTTATTCTATTCCTGAGGATAAGTTAGCAGTTTCGGAAGAAAAAGAAACAATTTGATTGCCAGAATATACAAGAAACAGACCCATTCGATCGGTAATTATTTATTATGACGTTTACGGCGAATGAAGAAAACACGACGATTTAGGATTTTATTACTTGTTTACTCAGTTTTTCCCAGCGAATAACCACTGATATATCGTTAGTTATATACATCAACAGATAAATAAACTTATCTGAAACTATGTGTTAAAAAATAAATATTCTAAATTATAATTTAAACATAACTTTTTAGCGTTAGCGTGGGCAAGTTGTGTTTTTTCTTTAAATATACAAGTAGTCAGGTATAATATTAATACTTATATGTATGTATGTATGTATATATATACATATATATATATATATATATATATATATATATATATATATATATATATATATATATATATATATATATATATATATATATATATATCTATATATATATATATATATTTTTTTTTTTTTTTAAATACAAATATATTTGTGTGTGTGTGTATTATATGTGTGTTCTGATATGAGCTAATTGTCTATGCCATTCACTTCATATGACTCCTGAAACCTTTGATCAATCAAGCTTGGCTATTTATAAAGCATCAGATTCCCGCTGCCCAGGACGCCCAATTCGTCAGCAGTTCTCATCTGAACTTCGGGATGCAGACCTGACTTGGGAGGATGCAAAAGAGCTTGCACCGGACAAAACAGCCTCGAGGCAATTTATGGACTACATACACTCCACATAGAGAGCGGATATGAATTATTATATATATATATATATATATATATATATATATATATATATATATATATATATATATATATATATATATATATATATATATATATATATATATATATATATATATATATACATACATCCTAAGTTTTGGATGTAGAATGGAATATATTTGAAAGGACACAAATGATGAATGATTGTATAAAAACATTTCAAAAAATGTAAACTGACGTTTTATTTCAAAAAATTAGTTTTTAGAATTTTAACAATTGTTTTTAGATAAAATATAATAAATAAATACAATTTAAGAAAACGTGTGACAAAATATAACCACCTAACTATTAATAAGTAGCATTTGTTTTTTTATGTATTTTTTTCGATAAAAAACTAATCTAATCTTGCATGTAACAGAAGATGTAATACCTCAACCAAAATATTGATTTAAATTAACCGCTAATATACAGGTAATAAATTAAATGATTAATTTTATCGCGACAAAATTATTAGACTCGGATGTATTATTTGTGCAAAATTGATCTTATTTCTTCTGGCAGCAAATAGGGCAAGTTTATTGTTGAGATCAATTCACTTTATGGAAAATACAAAAACAGGCCAAAAATCATGAGTGTTAAAAAAATGTTTTATCAACAACTTCTAAAATAGCATCGCGTGGGCAAAGTAATGTTCAGACAAATTATACGTAATGTCAGTGTGTTCCGTAGTTCATATTCTGAGGCTAGAAAAATGTTTTCATATATGTTATACGAACATTTTTGTAATGACGGGCTAGAAATATGTTTAATATAAACCGAGCAAAACATTAGTATTCCGGACACCCGGACTTCAGACGTATCCGACGCCTATACTGACATAATACGAGGGTTATTCGATAAGTTTGTCAATTTAAGAACAATATTATATTTATTCAATATTTCCCTGGACTGGTACCTGAAGTGGAGGGTTCTCCTTCACGTGTTGACGATCAAGATAACACTGCGTTCATATGATGCAGTGCTTTATGCACCATCGGGCGTGGATGAGGGTTTAAAGACGATAAAGATGAAGATTTAAGAAAAAAATTGTGCCACTATTCATTTGGGGAACTAGTAAGTCTACAATAAATAATCGTTTAAATATTTGCATTTTTCTTCTTAACTATTGTGGACATAATTCAAATACCGAATTAAGTAACGACTTTTTCACAAAAGTTTGTTACATATTTCGGTTTTTGGAAACGATCAATCAACGCTAATCAGTGAACAAACTTGGTTGGGAATTGCGTATTTCTAGTACCTCATTTATTTAAAAACAAAATTATCACAGTTATGGGTGATCGAATTGAAAAACAAAATAAAATATTGTCTTTTTAAAAATAAGTCGTTACTAAATTATGTTTTTGAATTTCGAGCATTAAAAGCTAATCACGCCGATCAGTGCAGAATTTGGTTCCGTATTGCGTATCTCTAACTTATGATTTGATAATTTGACATTAAAACTTAAGCCAGAAAAAAACGTACACAGAGAAAAAGTAACGAATACCGTCGTAATCGGGTAGTCAAAACAGTATCTATGACTTATTTGAGACATCTATAGTTTATTATGCTTTTGTTACCATGCTTATCGAACGACCCGCGTATTATTATGAGCCACACTTCTAGGCACGTCACACTACTTCATTTGCCTACTTCTGCACGTCTCAACGGTTCAGCCCCGAAGTCATTGGCTTCCAGGGAAAATTGGAACTCTAAAAATAGGAACCAGGGAGAGTGAGAAACCCGTACCCAGCGATATGATATATATGTATGTACGAACTTATTGACGAAATTTAAACCACAAAAATGTAATTTTTCCCGACACTAAATAATAAATAAAAAAACTTTTTCACTAACTTTGTAAAACTTCGAATAATACCGGCGAAAAGGGTCGGGTTTCGGTTTTGTGAAACTCAGAAACTTATAGTAATATTTTCGGGTTTTGATTCGGTTGTAGGTATATAGGAATGAGGTTTTAGAATCTTATCAGATCACAAATTGATTCCTAATATTGAACACATCGCTGACTTAGAACATAATATATTGGCTTCTACGATATTTACTGGTAAATTTACGCACCTAATAAAATTTTATTTTGAATAATCTTTATTCGTACAAAAAACGTGGAATTAAGTATTTAATTTAAAAAAAAAAGTAAATTTATCAATTGTTATTATCAGTTTACATGTTTTCTTATGCTTAAATTAGATGTTCAAGTCAGAATATTATAATATTGAATCATGTTCACAGAAAAAATGACAAAGCGTTTTTTTCACGTGAAGTGAAAAGTCTGGTTTATTAATACCAAGTTAGCTTTGGTGATGAGTTCAATCAGGAGAAACAATATCCAAAGAAAATTAATTCTACTGAATAATTTTTTATATTTTTAAGTACTTAAGGAATTTGGAATTGCTTTCCCGAGATTAGGGATCCGGAAGGATTTACAGTTCCAAAGATCCCGGAATTAAAAGCTCCCAGTCTCGGGATTCATGGGATTACAAGGAAAATTCTTATAAATCAAAGCACTTAAAAGCACAAATATTAGAAAATGTCAACAAATAATGATGTTCAACAAAAAATTAAAAACAAGATATTTTACTGATTTTTCACATTTAATTTATATATTTCTTAAATGTGTTTTATTTCATTTATGTTACATTATTAAAAGCTAGAACATACTCGTACAATGTAGGCAATAATCCCGGAATTCTTGGATCAATTTTCTGGATCGAAAAATCCCGATATCTCGGGACTGCAAAGAAGGTCCGGGATTATATTACATACACATACATACATATAAGTATTTATATAAATGAAATATTCAACCTTCTGTATTACGTTATATAACACGCAATGAGGCGTGAACGATTGAAATAAACTTACATCGTTAGGCTTCTCGTGCCAATTCATAATCTCGTCTAAGCTAACAGGTCATTTAAATTGATTAAATTCAATAATAACAGTGACATTACGAGGCAATGGAAGTCTCTAAATAGTAATTACAAATTCGTTCATTTATAAATTAAAACAGGTCGAAATATATATAGGCATATCAGAATTGTTAACGTACAGAACCTAATGATAACACTGTAACACGCGTGAGTCGAGCTTTCGGGCAAACTTGCGTGACTCAAAGCATACCACCTATTAACTTCTGTTATTCACCTAATTCAGATTGAAATAGCAAATTTGTGAAACACGATACCATTTTTTATTATGTCAACCGGAAAATACTACTTGGGTAAGGACTGTTCAAAATGATTGATACCGGCATAAAAATAATGTTGCGGATATGAAACATCAATATTTCAACAAGACAGAAAAATTGGAATCTTTCATATAAAATTTTGAATGACGACAACTGACAACACTAAAAAAATCACGGATCGAGTGTTGACAATTTTTATGATAGTTGAAGGCAGACGAATAAGTTATTGAGGTAGGAATTTGATCAAATAAGATAACTAGAGTTATATAGTTCTGTTACATAACTCATAACATGGATGTAATGCCTCTTCCAAATCCATCTTTCAATTTCCTTTTAAATTTTCGGTTACAAAAATATTGTTTTGTTGTTATAGACCTACTGTAAGTAACTGTACAATTGAATGAATAGTATGATAATTTGCAAAATTATCAAAATGGGTTGGGTATTGTCGGGGGTGTGCATTCCATATAGGCAGAAAAGCAGTGCCTATCCTAACTTACCCGCGTGACATATAAAAACGCAACCAGTACCTACCCTACCTTACTAAGTAGTATCTAGCTTACCTTACTACCTATCTCTACTGCCTACCCTAGTAAATTTACCCTAGTAATTTGCTAGATCCACACTAAATATTTTGTAGGTACTTTTCTTTATGTTTCTGTGGTTAACTTTAATTGGCTTGTTTAATGTATACCTTTTAATTGTTTTGTTTTACATATGTTGCTGTTGTTAACCCAAATAAAATTAAAAAAAAATATATATATAGTATCCAGCTTACTTTAATACTAACCTCTACTACCCTACCCTAATTGATTATCTGTCCACGCAACTGGATATTATTACTTATTTCATACTTAACGAAAATTTGGCTTCAAAACTTCAAATACGCTTTTTAAATACATATTCAATATAAGTTACGTTACCTGTTATATCCGTTACAACTTTTGAATTATAGTCAGTAGATTAGGAGATGTCTGTCAAATTTAATCTTATAAAATCTAATCCCGAGATAAATGTGCTCGTATTCTGAGACCGTATGAGTGATTTGATGGATGACTTTAGAGCTAAGGCACAATATGTGGGTCAAGTTGATCGATATTAGTACATTGTCAAAATATCACGATCTACGCTGAAAAGGTATGGAGCATTTCAAAACACATTAAAGACGTGAGAATTGTTATCTTACGTCGTTATTGTATTTTAGTAATTACATTATTTAATTTATTTCATAATGTAACTAATTTCATTAATTTCAATTCATTCAATGGTGGAATATGGATTACAATAATATATGTATTAATTTTGAAATCAAACACAGATTTTTTGAGTCTACTAAGTTGTATTTTATTAAAAAAACACATAAAAAATAATATTGTGAAAATTGTTTCGCCTAGTTATGGCATTTTCTAACGAATGTGAAGATTAAACGGACTGACGGTCCTTATGTAGCTTTACAATTCTAGGTACTTAAGTAATAGTTTTTTTTTTCATAAGGACCGTCAGTCCATTTGATCTTCACATTAATTTGAAAATGCCATAACTAGGCTAAACAACTGTCACAATATTCATTTTTATGTGTTTTTGAATAAAATACAACTTAGTAGACTCAAAAAATCTGTGTTTGATTTAAAAATTAATACTTTTATTAAAATGGAGTTCTACAAATTAAACGCCGAATCATGAAATAAATTACAATAATACTACAGAACTCGTGTAAATAGGATACAAAATATTGTCAAGTAAATACATGCGTACAATTTCTCATCGAAACGAAAAAAATGAACGTTTACACCACAATATTAGTTTCATACAAACTAACCACTCTTTTTAATCTAACAATGCTTTCATTTAAACCTTTGAACTATAAACCAATTCACTTAAAAAGTAAAGAGACTTCAATGAAACCAAAAATTTGGTCAATATTTAACTGGAATGATATAGAATGAATAGATGTCTCTAGTGAAGTTCTAGTGATTCAAGAACAAGGTTTCTAAATTGGTTCATATATATAGAACTTCCAAGAATTTAAGTAGTGTGGTTGTCAATAATGGGTAGAATTGGTGAATGTTACACGTGTGTAAAGTGATCACTTAAACCAGCCGATGACGGTCGTCAGCCCCGTAAATGCCCAGACTTCCATATTCTTCTTCATCTTTGATGAGATGTCCAAAAATAATATGAAAATAACTCCTGTAATTGGAGATAATCCAGATTTTGTGAACAAGTATTTGGACACACTCAAAATGTTGTAACTGGAATGAAGTGGAAACCCGTCGTTAAACGAGCTTTATTTAAATTCCAATGTATGTACACCAATAAACTTGTTATTTTTCGCGTTTTAAAAAGTTCAAATGTCTTTCATAAATTAGGAAAATACCAACCGCACGAAAAAGTAACCATTTTAAGAAAAAAAAAATTGTTGCAAAGGATATTATTTTCTCTTCGTGTCTGGACCTAACGGCGCCTGTAAGTCAAGGTTTATTTCTTACGATGATTTGATATGGAACAAGTTGAAAAGCGACGTTGATATTATCATAATTGAAAACGATTTTCAATAACAAGTCATATTTCATACAATTCAGCAAATCGTTTATAAAAAATACAATAAAAACGTTCGTTTTATGTTCACGGGCTTCAATTCCAACAGTTCAATAGTCAGATGAGACATTAAATATCAACTGTCAGATCAATACACTGTCAAATAAGAATACAGATTGAGAAATATTAGGTATCAGATCAATCAAAATCACAAAACGAATTCACGTTTAAAATGTATATGAAACATGTCATGTGGACTTTCGATTTACTAGGTGTGGTGTAAAAAAGACACTTCAATCTAAAACACGCGAAATAAAAATGAGATACTAACTATGAATACTTCTAAACTATCTACTATGAATAGCTATTGATTCTCTGAGTAGGCCATACTAGAGGAACTGGGCAGCTCTAAGGAAGGGTGGAGGGGTCGGAAGAAGTGCGCTGAGGAAAATATAGCCGAATTGTTTTAAGTGGGCAATTGGTCAGATTGATAGCCAAAGTTTTTAAATTTCTCTGTCACGAAATTTAAAAACACGGTAAATAAGGGGGCGCAACGAAATGAAATGAAAATGATTTGAAAAGAAGAAATCATATAAATTCGTATTATTTGCGAGTACATTGTATGAATTGAATCAAATTATCCATATTTTCCCAAAATGCTACGATCACAATTTTATTTGCTCAAACAAATACGCGAAATTTCATTTCTAGAATTTTATAGACTTCTCTTTGTGTATAAATGTGTTTGTTAAAAGACGTTTGTTAGGAGTCGATCGGCAGCTTTAAAGGTTTCTCTAGTCCGTTATGAAACTAATCCCTAGATGATATTTTATTTATTGTAGATCAGGGGTCTCCAAGTATTGCTCACCCGGTACCATTTTGATAGGTTTTATTTATGAAAATCACATTTTTTAATGTATACATGCCAAGCACAGGAATTTCAAGGAAGGAATGAAATAAGTATTTGGGGCTAATATCTGGAGGTCTTAATATAAAACATCAAATGAATCAGTAGAAATCAATTTCGAAAAATCCATTTAATTTAACCTATTGTTTTCAATTTAAGTTTTACTTAGTAAATACCACTATTACATGTACAGTAGTATTTATTAAGTTAAACGTGGTGGTGGTAAAAAAAAACAAAGTGGTAAAATCTATCCATTTTATCAAGCTTTTGTTGTTTTGTTTTTTAAAAGTCTATTATAGATCATCTTACATTTTAATTTTATTACTTTGCGAACAAAACCAAATGCTTATTTTAAAGATGCATATTTAAAGGAAAAATCTATAAATAAAAAACGGAATCGACAGCTCATTGTCCATTGACTGCAAAATAAACTACTGGTACTTTTCTCCAACCGGTTTCGGCATGACCTTGTCATCTTCAGGGATGGATTTGCACTCTAGAGTACATATCAACCCTGAAGATGACAAGGTTTTATGAAATGTGCCACAAAGTATCTGCTAAAAACACACAGGAAATTTTTACTTAACTTTGGGATAACGGAATATAATACGAGTATATCTCAAGTTTAACAGCCCCTGGCTAAAATCGATAAAGATGAAAGAAAATGAAATATACCCTTTGAAAATAACCTTGTTTGGTATGCATCGTAAACCTTTTTTTTAGCAGAAAATAATACAATAGGTACAAACATCTCGCAAATAAATCTAGATTCAGAATAAACTTACATTTATAACGGAAAAAAGCACGAAGGCAGGGATATATTTGCATAAAAGCGTAATGGTAGCGTGAACATAACAAAAATATAGAAATCGGGACCAACAAACAAAAATATTATTTTCTTTCTTGATTCGGCAGTACTTATGTGGTAAATTTGAGTTTTATCCATTATTGGACTGAACTTCGTACTTTCAGACTAATATTGGTCGGCGTTCGGGCTTCTGTTAGCTTTCTTTTTTTATGATTTTATTTATTATTTTCTGTTATATATATTTTTTGTATATTTATTACAATTCATATTTGTTCAATTTTTAAGTAATTTGTGTTTTTCTTTGGTAAATCAAAGGTGCGGTCATAATACAGAACTTTAAATATTTGGGAACTAAGTTCTTCAATAAACTTCCCACAGATAAAAATTGAAGAGATTGAAATTCTAAAAAAATAATTAAACGAATTACATATATACATGTCAATCCAAAAAAAAACACAATAAAAAATAATTATGGTAAAAATAAATTATATTACCAACAAACATAAACAATAAATAATAAGTGTAAGTCCCTCTCCAAGCACAAGAGCTTAGTCTCTTTATTAGAGAGAACTGTGTAGTTAATTAAAGATTGTAAAAGTAGAAATGTCTAGAAAAAGAATTGATTACAAAAAAAACTTATATTAATATATTTAATAAATAAAAAAAAACATAGGGCCAATGTGATCTGTAAAAAACGTACCGTATCTTTCAAGCGACAAATGACAGTACCTATAATGATTTTATTTGAATTTAATTTGAGGCCTAAAAACAACCTCGTTAATATAGTCTTAACGACTGATTTTAATATTTGGGAAATTTGATTTTTCAATGGATCGCATCGCATTCATTTTTAATCATAGGAGATAACAACTTGATGAGGATATTAATGGTGTTAATTATTCGGTAGAGTTAAATCAGGATTTCGAAGGAACTGTGGGAGTTATCTGGTAAACTTCAAGGAGAGTTTAATTTTGGAGTCCCTTGTTCAAAGATATTGAAAGTAGAGTATATTTAAGTTTTCTAGAAGCAAGTCGGGACACTTTGCGGTAGGTTTCAATCAAAATTTACGTAAACTCACCACAGATTTGCGTTTTGTGCTTCAGAACGGACAATAATTTCAAATACGTTGGAAAATTTTCCATATTATACGCACTTACAAATGCGATACATCAAGTCTCACATGATCTTAACATAGCTAACTGATTGTTTCGTTTATTTATTTACTAGCTGTACCCAGCCACCCATTGGCTGCGGTTCAGTCTGGTTGAATGGAAAAGAAGAAAAAATTGAGACAGATATTTCAAATACAGCACACATTTCTGATATGTATAATTTCACAATTCTTGTGGGCATGCAATATTTTAGCAACAGTCAAGAAACATACTGTCATGAGCCATGTTCAGTATTCCGTGTGTTTCTATTACGTTCAACAGATGGTGCTGCCGTTGCGGTCAAAAAGTTGTTTTAAAAAAACTATATGTAATCTTGACACATGTGTATATAAAAACACGCGCGAATGCAACGTTGTGTGAAAACATCCTGCAATCGGCGAATAAATTTAGGAGATTAAGATTTTGAACAAACGAACAGTTACATTTTTATTTACATATATAGATTTGGGAACTAAACAGACCCGTATCAAAAATACGTGTATAAGAGTAACATAAAAAAAATATACCATTTTAATTACAAAGTTCCAAATTAATTGAAAGTACCTACAATTGTAGAAAACATTTTTTTGTACAACATTTTGAGTGTGTCCAAATACTTGTTCACAAAATCTGGATTATCTCCAATGACAGTATTTATTTTCATATTCTTTTTTGACATCATCAAAGATGAAGAAGAATATGGAAGCCCCGTAAATGCCCAGACTTCCATATTCTTCTTCATCTCTAATGAGAAGTCAAAAAATATTTTTTTTGTAGCTTACAGTGGTATTTGTACAGTGCGTTATGGGACACTTTCCGACGAACATGTCCACTTTGCAAATTATAGAGAAAATTCTTGGTAAAGATTTTTTTTATTGTATACATTTATTTAAATCACAATTTATACATATTTAGAACTTTTTTTACAGAGACCCACCAAGCCACCTTGTGTGTCTTGTCGGTGGAGTTTTTTTAAATATTTTTTTTATGGTTTTTATGATTTTAACCTAATATACACACAAAAAAGAGAAAAAAATAAGAATATAAACATTTTGCAATTTTCATAAAATTAACTCTTGA
Source organism: Brachycentrus maculatus (assembly GCF_059751285.1). NCBI lineage: Eukaryota > Metazoa > Arthropoda > Insecta > Trichoptera > Brachycentridae > Brachycentrus > Brachycentrus maculatus. Next base: position 801,170 of record NW_028280827.1, on the reverse strand, counting down.
TCATTTACCCATTCCTTTATTTTGCCTTTGTTCCATATCATATTTTGATCTCTAACATCCGTCGGCAACAAATTAAAAATGTTCGGAACGATATATTGCAGTGTTCGACTACCATATTTATTGTTAATTCTTGGGACTATCAAACCTTCGTTGTGTGTAAATCGTGTATCATGGTTGTGTACTAAAGGATTTCGATATTTTTGTCTAGTTTGTTGTTCAACGATGATTATTCCTGAATTACAACTATATTTCTATCCGCGATGAGGCAATGATTTCATAACCGTCATTCCTCGTGACATTTTTCCTCGGATGTTATTTCGGTGGCGTCTTCTGGCATCGCCGTCCACTTGGCCAACCCGATATCAAACTATTATTGTACAGGCGATATAATTTAAGAACTGAAATATCCGAGAACATAAATACACGAGAGAAACTTTGATCACGCGTGCCTTTCCGACACGATCAAACGTTTATGCGGGCTTTCAATTTGCAGACAAAACAATTGTTACGAAAATCTCAAACGATGTAATAATCTACAATAATTATTGAAAAAAACACCCTAATATTTGTTATCTATTTATCTCGCATAAAATAGTGCATAGGGTACTAGATTGTACATATATAAACAGTGTTTGTTATCTTGATTGCTAGATATTAAGGTGATAAGTCCCGCGCTTCACGTACCGTCCAGTGAAATATATGTAGAAAAAATTGATCAAATATTACTTGTATTTATTTTGACCTACCTAAGAATCGAACTTGGGACCTCTAGCATGATAGCTAAACATTAAGACTATAAAATGGTGGAAGGACTTTCAAATTAAGCATGAATAATATCGGTTAAATTTGATAAAGAATCAAATCAATGTCGAATAAAATGATTTCAATACACTATATTATCAATACGCAAAGGGTTTTTACAGGTTCACAAATTCTATTGATATTGTCAACATGAATAACTGTGATAAAAAAGAGAATATTTTTTAAAAAATGTTGGAAGAAATTTGATTTACGATATTCAAATTCTTGTACATTGTATCTTGTACACACACACACATATTTATATATATATATATATATATATATATATATATATATATATATATATATATATATATATATATATATATATATATATATATATATATATATATATATATATATATATATATATATATATATATATATATATATATATATATATATATATATATATATATATATATATATATATGTATATATATATTTATTTATTTTACACAATGTAATTTTTGTCATTTTCAAAGTTAGTATAAAAAATTAGAGTTCGTCTTATAAATTTTTATTTTATAAAACAGTGTTAAGATTACCTCCAAAATTGTCACCCCATAATCCACGCTTCAGAAAACAAAACTTCCATGGAGACAATATTTCCGATATTAATAAAATAAAAAATAAAAAACAAAAAACCAGTGACGAATTTTGAAAAGTGAACTATCTGAAGGCGTAACCAGGTGCAAATCAAATATCGAATTAATAAAATAAAAAAAGTGTTTTCGTTGTTTTACGGTTGGAAATAATAAAAATAGATGTAGATCAAATATAAAAAAGGCAAAGCAAAGCAAATTTCACGAAATTCCCCATTTTTTAAAAAGATCTTCAAAGAAAATTTCTTCCTTTATTAAATAGTTCAGGCAAACGAATGGAGCATAATCTAGATATTTCGCATATTGCGTTCTGGACATAGGGCGTGGTGACATTATGCGACCATGAATTTGTCTTCATTTTCTGCGAAGTGACTCGGGGGAACGATTCGGTGGGGCCTTAATAATTTATAGAGAAAAACAATGTCCTCAAAGGAATGGCAATATGATTGAAATAAATCGGACGGCGGAATCATTTGTACGTGGCCGAAGAAAATGTCACCGTTTACAGAGGATATAAATAAGGCTATTAAACTAAATAATACGTCGTTTATTCTTGTAAGATTTTAGAAATAATGGGAGTTATTTTTTAAATAGTAAAGCGTAAAGAAAGTTGCATAAAAAGGGCATGTTCATACCGATTTTTTACGGTTTAGTTTTTTTGCAAGTATCTTAGTGATTATTAAAGAAAACATTTGTTTTTTTACCACTTGAGTTTATTTATGTCATAAATAAACTCAAGTGGTAAAAAAGCGTTTTCTTTAATGATTTCATCATGTCTTACCACAAAGTTAATGCCGAAACAATAAATAAAATATCTTATTGATTAGTGTTGTATTTTTTAAACATTAAATTAAATGCGTCAAATAAAATTAATTTCACAAGCGAAGAATCAAATACTCTAAAATTAACTTTTTTTCTTACTTGGCCAGATGTGATACCCTGTTTTAAAATAAACACCTTAAATGGGCGTAGTATATAAAATATTATCAATAACGGTTTCTGGGATATTTACTTTGTAAAGAATCATACGGATGGCGGTGCTGAACTCGCATACGAAACGATTCCTGTGACAAGTAATATACGGAACGTCCAAAATTGTGAGTAAATTTGATTTTTTAGCAACGGGTTGAACGTTGAATGTTATAGTGTATAAATTAATCACTTTAATTAGCAGATGACAGGACGCAAGCCTCGTAAATGTTCGGAGTGTATTCCGTATTCCCTTCTCAAAAAAATTATTTGACATTATTGAAATTTCTATTTAATAATACATACTTTTAAAAAAATGCAAAGGCGGAATGAAAAATTGTTTACAATTAAGAGGTCCAATGAAATAATGAAATGAATCCATTTTATTAAATTAATTTTATAAATTTGATTCTAATAATTGACACTAAAATGATCCACATACTATACATTGTGAAGTAAGGATTTTATTGATCAAATAAAGCGTTTATGCTTTGGGTACGAGGTTTTACCGGTGATCTGTCGGTCCCTATTACAAAAAGGTTCAAGAAACATCTAGTAATCCTTTTCCACCGTTACTGAATAAAGAAGATAGGAAGGGTTTCAAAGGATTTACGCTATCAATACTTCAATGCGTCAAATTATACGATTTTTTATAGTATTATTTTTTCACCTGCAGGCCATGAAAGATGATAAGAGGATTTTCTCTTTAAAAAAAAACAAGCACGATACAAAAAGGGTAAGGAATAAATTTCATATGGTTTTATAAAGTATTGTAGAATGTGCCATCGGCACTAGAAAACTCAGTGGGGGCACATTATTTTAATTTGTAATTTTGTGTACGATGAAATATAAATAAATAAATACACTGATAATCAGCATTAAACTTTCACTTATTCTCTAACTAACTAACCATCACGCCGCATCCCCGCAGGGGTAGTCAAAGTAAATAGAACGCCACACCGCTCTGTCTTTGCAAACATTCTTCGCCTCTTCCCCATTCACGCATCTCCTCGTACTTATTCCATTTATTCTAACCGCACCCAATGGTGCACAGGGCACTGTATCGTATTGACGCAGTGTTATCTTGATCACTACTTACATGAAGGCAAGGTGATCACTCCTGCGCTTCAGGTACCAGTCCATGGTAATATTAAATAAATATTAGTGGGTAAAATCACAAATATTTACTATCACCACCCTGGGAATCGAACCCGGGACCTCCAACACGGTAGCTAAACACGCTAACCATTACACCACGGAGGCGGACCTTGACCATTTCCACTATTTCTACTCTTGACCCGACCGTTTTCAAGTGTTTGGCTTACCTGATAATGCTAAGTTGTTCTCGGTCTTCCTTTGCTCCTTTTTCCAACAGCATTCGCTTCTTTGTTTTACCGTTCTTTCCTCACTCATTCACTTATTCTCATCTCTTGGAATTTAGAGTATAAGTAAATTAAACTTATGTTTTAACACTAAAAATAAATTAAAAAATCCGTGCTCCCATTACCTACGTGACGTCAAACAGCTTCACATAAACCGACGAGATCGATCATGTTCGAGCTTTATCGCCCCAATCCTATTAAACCCTGATCCATTCAACTTTCGTCCGCATCGGTCTTAAAATGTCAATTGTCGATTGCTCCCGATTCCATTTCGGATTGGGTATATCTAAAATAGATAGTTACATAGATAGTTGGATGTGAACAGCGATCTATTTCTATACTGGTCACATAGTGGAGTTATTTTCGCTGGGATAGCTGCCGACTAGCGAAATCCGTTACTACTGAGGTTTGTCTAGCAAAACTAGCAATAACCACGTAGTCCTGCTAAGAAACACTATGTTTTGACTATTATTTTTGACATCTCATCAAAGATGAAGAAGAATATGGAAGTCTGGGCATTTACGGGGCTGACGACTGTCATAGGCTGGTTCAAGTGATCACTTTACACACGTGTAACATTCACCAATTCTACCCGTTATTGACAACCACACTCAATATTTTTTTTGAATTACCTAACGTCCAAGTGACTCTGAAATCTAGCTACGGCTTATGCAATACCGTTTATCATGTCCCTACTCAGGCTTCAACATTATAAGTTTCATAGCGTATGCCTACTTGTGAATGAATTTACTCTTTATGTTTAAAGTCTACTCAAATTCTTGGAAGTTCTATATATATGAATCAATTTCAAAACGTCGTTCTTAAATCACTAGAACTTCACTATATGATAATAGTAAAAATAAGTCCTATAATTAGAGATAATCCAGATTTGTATTTGGACATACTCAAAATGTTGTAAATGTTTTGACTAAATAAAACAGCAATATAGAAATGGGAAAACCTTAACCTTCCCATCCCGGTGATATGTATTTACTACAACTCGACTTTTAAAATGAGAATATCAATATTAAATATAATTTTATAGATACGGGCTGAGAATTATTGTATTCCTCCGTAATAAAATAATGAAGTACATGAAAGTGTTGTAATATAAAGTTAATTCATTTGCAGCGACCAAAATAAATAATTTGTAAAAAACTCGGGGAAAAATCAGCAATACACTAACGTTTCTCAGTGTGTGCGTACGCGGCGTGCTTTATGTATACGCGCATGTCGTGGCGTATTTACTGCGCCAGTAGTGCGCAGATCGTGTCGCCGCGCTAGCTATTGCGGCTATTTGCGATGTATTTTTTTCTTCTTCTCATTTTCAGATACTTACCAGAGCTAACATCACAAAATTGTAACATTTCAACTTCAACTATGGTCAATAAAAGCAACATTTAGAAATATTCACATTTTTCCCATTTTCACCACATTTTCATATGGTTTACAAAATACATATCATTGGTGCACACGGAAGTTTTATAGCACCGTAAGGGAAGCTTAATGTGGCGTGACGGGTCAACAGCTCGACAGAAATGAGTTAAAAGTAGCTAGTAAAGCTATCCAGGATTACAGTACACTTTCTCGAGTAACGTTGTTGTGGAAAACTTATTTTCAAGAGGGAATTAGGCCATTTCTACGCGGAAACTCGTGTAATTCACTTGGTACTTCTTTAAACGGTTTATGGCTAAATTCCTTCTCATAAAACTTTTCCGAATATAACAAGATATTTGCGGAAATAAGAAACTCGTAGACATTGCACAAATCGTCACATAAATGTAACAAAAAGATATTGTAAAAAGCGTGGATTAGATCATCATCATCTTCTAAAGGCAGCGCCTTGTAGTGTCAGCCACTTGTCTCTGTCAGTCGCCATCCTCTTGAGCTGCGAATAGGAGGAGACGTCCATGAGCCGCTTCAAATCCTGGAAGTATGAAGTTCTTGGGCGGCCTCTTGTTCGTTTTCCCAAGATTCTTCCTTCGAAGATGTTGCTAAGAAAGGTGCTATTTCTAATTGAGTGCCCTATTAGCTTGGCCTTCCTCTTCAAAATATGATTTAAAAGCTCTCTTCTTTCTTTTACGTCCTGCAACACCTTTTCGTTGGACTTCCTTACAACCCATGATGTCTTGGTCATCTTCCTCCAAACCCACATCTCAAATGCTTCAAGCCGGTCTTTTTCGTACTTTTGGATGGTCCAGGTTTCACACCCATACAACAAAACACTCCAAACAAAAGCCTTTATGAATCCTTTTCTTACTTCAATTTTTAAATGTTTGTTTGATAGGAGGCTGTACTTTTTCATAAAAGTTTGCTTGGCTAGCATTATCCTCTTTTTTATGTCTAGGGTACATTTATTGTTATATGTTAGCGTGCTACCCAGATAACAGAATTGATCCAACTGTTGAATTACTCTATTTCCGAGAAGTATTGTTGGATGGAGGTCAGATTGCTCTTTTTCAACGATCATTGATTTTGTTTTGGCGGCATTAATTTTCAAATGGAACTTATCCAGAGCATTAGAGAGAGTGTTTAACATGTGGTTCATGTCACTCTCGTCCTCTGCTATCAGGGCGATGTCATCAGCGAATCTTATACAATGTATTTGTTGACCGTTTATTTTTACTCCATTTGTTTTTTCCTTCAACTCTTCAATGGCCTCCTCTATGAACAAATTGAATAGATAGGGTGACAGCGGACAAACCTGTCTCACACCTTTTCTTATCTTGGCTTCTTTTGAGGAACCATTAATATCTATGAGAGTGGATTGGTCCTTGTACAATTTGAGGATGATTCTTCTGTCCTTCCAATCAATTCCTCTTTTCTTCATGACTTTAAACAAGAGGTACCAATCCACTCTATCAAAAGCCTTCTCTAAGTCTATAAAGGTCGTGTATGTTATAAGATTCACATCCAGTCGTCTTTCCAGTATCTGTCTCAGTGCCAAAATTGCCTCTCGTGTTCCCACTCCACTTCTAAAACCAAACTGATCCTCTCCAAGCTGTTCCTCCACTTTCTTTTTCAACCTGCCCTTTATAGTGTTCAGGAGCACTTTGGATTAGATATGATGATTATTTTCAATATTTAGGATGTGGTGAAAACCATAAGCGTTACAAAATAAGTATTCGCTTACTTTTTTGCAATAATATTTGGCGAATAATTATCCTGAAAATTTCATTTATGTACAAGTGAAAAGGTGATTTAGGTAAAATACATTTTCAAATTCTATTTTGTCACATGAATTCCTATTAGTTTCAGTCTAAATAATCCTGATTTCATAATAGAAAATACAGTAATTACCAAATCGCTTAATCATCATTTCATCGCGTGACTTTGTTTAGACTATTAATCTAGTTTATCCAAATGAAGTGACAAATATAGCTAAATGTGTTTCCCGATAAAATGTCGAGATCCCTCGGGAACATCTGTCTAGTTGCCGGGAATCATGAATCATCCCTGATGCAGCTTATTCTGAGTCTTTTTAACTACAGCACTAACGACCGGGATATCATTTCCACGCAGGCTCTGGTCCATAATACATGTGTTAACTTCAAATAGCAAGCCGCAGGAATAAGAGCTGTGGTTTTTCTGTTATCGCCTTTGGATTTGAGGAGACGAAACTAGACGTATTCTACAGAATTTAGTTTATCCATGTTTGAGGTTGTGGGTGTTTTGCGCAGTAAATGATTTGTAATTCTGTGATTCGTAAATACAGTTAATTTATGTAATATTACCAACGTGTGCTTATAATTATATTATTTATTAATTGAATGTAAATACATATCATGTCTAGTTGTAAATAAATCATGGATTTAATTACATATTTACAGTCTGAATGGATTCATACTTCAAGAGCATTGGAAATTGTAAATATTGTATAGTAAAATGCGCATAATACATATTATGTAATAATGATAATAATAAAACCCTTATCCGCACCCAAATGGTGCATAGGGCACTGCATCATATAAACGCAGTGTTATCTTGATCGTTTACACATGAAGGAAAGGTGATCAACCCTTCGCTTCTGTTACCAGTCCAGGGAATATTAAATAAATATTACAGTGAAAAAATCACTTATATTTATTTTACCCTCCTTGGGAATCGAACCCGTGACCTCCAGAACGGTAGCCGAGCGTGCTGACCATTACACTACGGAGGCGGACGACTGTAGAATGTTGGAAACAAGATTTGAATTATCCAGTGGAGAAGTTAGTAGATTCAAGAAAAGTAAAACCGTTATTTTAGTATATGAAAATACATAATTATAGTTATGTACAATGTACAATGAAGTGTTTATTTAAAGACTAACGTATTATTAACTTTATAGTTGTTATATTTAAAAAGGGTTTTGAGCTGCGTTCATTATTTTGCAGCTCATTATCTTTGAAAAAAATTAATCTAGGCCTTATATTTCAGTTCTCAGTTCAACTAATATTCTCATGTGGTTCATTTACGTGTTTTCCATTCGCAAAATTTTCTATGCAATTTGGTATTTTTTATCCAAATTTCAATCGATCATTTTAACGAACAATACATTAAAAATAAGTGTTGATAAATGGTAGGTACTCAAAACTCGCTAATAGACTGAAGAAATACTATTTTTTTTTAAATACTGATTTTAACCGTCACACGTATATAAAAGCAAGCGCGGATGAAATATAACTTTGTATCGAAATTTCAAAGCAGTCGGTGAAAAACGTAAGAATTTTGAACAAACGAACATTCATATGTTTATGTGTATATATGTAAAATCACATGACAAAAATACTAAACTAACCATCACGCCGCTACCAAGCAGGGGTCGGCAGGGAGAATAGAACGCCACACCACTCTGTCCTTGCAAACATTCTTCGCCTCTTCCACGTTCATGCATCTGCTCATACATACCCGCCGATTGTTTCGACTTCTAACCTGACCACTTTTAAGTTTTTTTCGGACTTACTCTGCTCCTTTTTTCAATTACATTCGCCTCATAAATTTGTTTTACCGTTCTTTCCTCACTCATTCGTTCTACATGTCCAAACCATCTCAACACATCTTTCTTAATTTTATCGATAATGCTTGTCTCAGCTTTGCATTTCTTCCTTATTCTATTCGAACATCTATCATACATCGTTTTGTCGCACATTCTTCAGAGAGAACGCATTTCGACTGCATTCAGTCTACTTTCATCCTTCTTTTGTCAACTCCATGTTTCACTTCCATACATTAGGGTCGGAACCAGGACTCCAAAAATACTGAAAACTATATTTTAAACGAAGAATAATATCTACCCATAAAATAATAACAACCAATGTAATTGTATAAAGAAACTAAACACATCGTTATAGCCAGCCAATGGCATAAACATTACATACATATATGTAGAAGGAATTGAGGTTACGCGACTGGACTGACCAGATAATGTTTGTGACTAATGAATGTGCATTTACTGCTTCACTTTGCCTTGAACATAATATTCTCTTCCATTCATAAGACAGTAAATTAAATAAAGATAAAAATGAAACCTGTAGGCCCGCTGTGTATCGAGTTAGCGGGCCAAAGTTCGGCTATAAATAACTTTGCCCGATAGTACGAGTATGATATTTTAAAAAAAGTTATAAAAACACATACGAATTGGCAATTACCAAACGAAGTGAGATTACGTTGGCGTTTACGTGGTGTCACTACACCCAAATTATAATACAATAAATATTAATTTCTTGAATGTTTTCCGCAGATACTTTGTAGCACGTTTTATAAACTTTATAAAATTAAATAAGTTAGTTTAACCATTTTTTTATTAATACAATTTGAAATGTATAAACTCATCCCTCTAGCGAGATAGCGAGTGTTTTTGCCTAGAATTTTCACTCATGAATTACATGAAATTATAGTAACTTCAAACATAAAGAGTAAATCCACTCACAAATAGGCATAGGCTATGAAACTTATAAAGTTGAAACCTGAATAGGGACATGATAAACGGTGTTGCATAAGCCGTAGCTAGATTTCAGAGTCACTTGGACGTTAGGTAATTCAAAAAAAATTGGGTGATTCCATTAGTTGTTATTTGGGGTTGCTATGCAGTGAATAATAAAAATAACATTTAAGATTTTTACGGAGTGTGTGGAAGTTTTTGGTGACAGTATTTAAATATTTTTTTATGCTTTTTTATTAAAATAAACCCTGATGATGACAAGGTTCTTGTCGAAACCGGTAGGTTAAATTGTATTAATAGAAAAAGGAAAAGTTATTTAATTTTATAAAGTATATTAGTATAAAGTTATTTAATTTTTAGTAAGTAAGTAAAATAATTCATTTCAATACAAAACATAAGATATCTGCCATCAGTTACATTACAAGATTAAAGTTGTAAACAAATATTGTAAAAAGGAAGTGACAAAAGACGATTTACATTATCATATGTATAGCAGTTTTAACAACTTGCAAGTTTTTTTTTTAAATTTACATATAATCATCAATTTAGCTCACAACTTAAATAAAGTCTGTACGCCGGAATTCGGCCAAGTTAGCATTCGCAACACAGTGCTATGCAAAAACAATACACACTTTTTATTTAGCAGAGACACTTATTAAGTGGTATGCAAGATTCTTAGCGAATTATTTCACATACTAGGAGACGCCTGAAAACGTGATTTTCATTTTATTATATAAACCTTATAATTTGACCAATTATTTTATTCTCCACAATTTAAGTGTGCCCAAATCTTTGTACACAAATTATCTGCTTTAGTAGTATTTTTAAATGCATTAGGCTATTTGATCTTTGAATAACTAAGTGATTTTAGAGTTTGTTTTTGATTTACTAAATTTATTTATGATATTTTCATATATACTTATACGGTATATATATATATATATATATATATATATATATATATATATATATATATATATATATATATATATATATATATATATATATATATATATATATATATATATATATATATATATATATATATATATAAATATATATACATTTGTATGAGACAAATGTTGAAGCCGTTGTAAATAGAAGTTTCAAATGAAATATATGTGTAGGACATCAAAATAAATTAAATCAGATTGCATTGACATTCAAATACTTCCCACAAAAGTATGAATCTCTTATAAGGCTGTCTGACATACTCCGTCTAATAACATCACAAAATATATTCTAAAAATAAGTGAAGGTAGACTAGTACAAGTACCAATAAAATGTAAGGATTTAAAAATTACAATGTACACGTATAAAGTTGATTATAAATTTCACAAAAATATTCTCTTGTCTATAATTTTACACACAACTGTTGAAAGTAAACGTGTAAAAAATCAAGTGTCCTTATCGTTTTGGGGAAAAAATGCTACATTATGATGTATGCTAAAAAATTAGATTTTAAAATCAAAGTTGAATTATATGCAACAAGAAAGAATAATAAAATAGAATACAGTAGGAACATAAAAAAATAAACAAAACTTTAATTCAAACAAATTATTATCAATTTTGTGACAAGTGTGTTTTTTTGTAGAAATATCTTTAATTTTAAAATGCATAAAGTATTTTTTTTAACGCTATTTAGTTTTTTTAATAGATAATTATCTAGCGGTGCATGGTTGCATAAGAAAATAATTTGCGCTCATTCCATCCTTTCAATTATTCAATTATGGCAACCATGACCACTTTCCACCACAGGAAATGTCAGTAACCTTTTAAAACATCCGCGAGTGTAAGAAAACTACGAAAGTTTCCATAAAAAACTTACCGTTCAAAAGTTTAAAAAGCTCTTCGAGATTTTATCCGCATAAAAATATTCACGAGTTTAATGAAAGAGTTTTGAAAATTTTAAGAGTTGGATTATTTATTTAATAAATTATCACAAAAATAATAATAAAGGAATATTACAGCCCAATTTCCACATATGAACGATAAACATTATTTCATTAAGCGAGTAAGTACGTAATAAATTTGATTAAAGATTAACCTTAATGATTTCATGAAAAACAAAAGCATTAAAAATTTTCCTAAACCTGAGGCAACAATAAACACAAAGCTATCGCTTAAAATTATTTTATTTTTACGATAAATATATAAACTTAATGGCACCGTGGGAAAAATAAAGCTCATACCTTTTTGACTTCTGACATTTTAAATTCACACGATTATTGAAAGAAAAACCAAATAAATTGTCTCTTCGATCTTGAACACACACTTATTCACAACGATAAATTACTACGTCTAGAAACATTCACACACTTCACGAGATATTTCAAATTCTCACTCCTTGTTCATTAAAAGTCACAAAAACTCCAAACTCGAGGGAGAAGATTTTCCCGTAAAAGGAAGAGAGCGACGGAAGGAAGATTTTCCCGAGAACCGAATCGAATCAGAAACTTGTAACAACAAAAATAAGTCGGGCTTCGAGATTCCGCGTAGGAGAGAAGTAGTGAGATGAAGATGTATGAGACATAAGATACCGCGAAGCTTATTCCGATCCGGGTAGCATGAGAGTTAGTAGGTCGGCGAGCGCACAGCACACGATACAGCGGTCGGCCGCTAACTGGCATTCGGCTCTGGGCACAGCGGCGGGGCTCGGGACCCACAAAGCGCCGTACATAATATAATATGCAAAGTTCAAAGGGGAAATTCGTCCTAGTGAAGGGAAACTGATGCAAACTCGGACCCACCTGTTGGGCTGATTTGGCGTGAGGACCTTCTGAGGCCACTCATTATGTGCGGAACACGAGAACATGCAAGAAATGGGGCGGAAATATTTTATGTTACCCGCGCACGGCATCGTGTGAAGATAAAGGGGTGTATAATATATAAATAATGTATAAAACAGAAAAGTGTTATTTTAACATTGTAGTTTGAAGGACGTATTATACAATACGGCTGTCCAAATTTAAAACACAGTATGGGACATTTTTATTGTAGTACTCTTTTTTTGCATTTTTGGACTAAGTAGAATCTGTTTAGTCCAAAAATGCAAAAAAACGTACTACAAAAAATGTCCCTTACTGTGTTTTGAGTTTGAACAGCCGAATAGGTGAAAACAATTAAAAAAAAATATTTTATACAGTCACTAGGCAAGAAAAACTACGAAGAGAAAACCTGAAAACAGGTAAAAAAAAAAACAGTACGTATTTAGGTATCTCATTTTTCTTCTTCAAACTCTTATCCGCACCCAATGGTGCATAGGGTGCTGCAACGTATCGACTCAGTGTTGGGATGTGAACTGCATGAAGGCAAGGTGAGGCCCTGCGCTTCAGATACCAGTGTAGGGTGACATTAAATAAACATTAAAATAACTTTAAATATTTATTTTCAACAACCAAAGAGTCGAGCCCAGGACCTCTAGCACTGTAGCTATTCCCGTTTACTACTACGCTAAGGAAGCAGATTATATTTAAAAATAAATAAAAGCGATTTTTTGAACCACAAAATTATTTTATTAACTAAATTAATTTATTGTATTATGTTTTGGTCTTTCACATTGAACTCTTTCACTTATGTTATCTTTATCTTATACATATATTTCACTCCTAAATACAAGAATCTCGAGTGCGAGACTGATCACCTTGCCTGCATATAATTAATGATCAGGGTTTTTACCATGGCTGTTTTCAGCATGAAGCGGTGCCCTATGCACCTTCTGGGTGCGGATAGGGATTAGAGAAACAAAATCGTTTAAATTCTTATAAAAAACAACATAAGAGATGTGTCTAAATACTTGTTCACAAATCTGGATTATTTTCAATTATAGGAGTTATTTTTAATATTATTTTTTGACATCTCATCAAAGATGAAGAAGAATATGGAAGTCTGGGTATTTACATACATTAGTCATAGGCTGGTATAAGTGATCACTTTACACACGTGTAAAATTCACCAATTCTACCCATTATTGACAACCACACTACTCAAATTCTTGGAAGCTCTATATATATGAACCAATTCAGAAACATTGTTCTTGAATCACTAGAACTTCACTTTAGACATATATATTGGTGAGAACACATTAGAAGATTTCTGGTGTAATTATTACAAGTAGAAATCGATATCTATGCATCGAGCTTTATGAAATAAAATAAAAAGTGCAAAGGAACGTATGCAAAATGTTACATACCACTTTATAAAAATAATATTAGATTTTTTTGTTGGAAAATGGGCATAAAAAAAGTACTGACGTAATTTTGATGTCATAACTATTCCCATAGCTTGCCAATAATTTTAATGAATCTATTTGCAGTCGCGTAGGATGCTAATATCAAATCCCACGGCATTCTAAAAAATCGGTTTTTAGAAGTAATTCGAAAAAAACAAATACAATATTTCCTCCGCGTTAATATGTAGGATACCGCCAACATCTGATACACGAAGAAAAACAAGCGACGGACAGACGCGACGTGTTGAATAACATTATATAATACGGAGAGCTTTCTTTCAAAATACCCGCATAAAAATAAAAGATTACGAAGAAAAGGCAAAGAGAGAAGGGTTCAGGGACTAGTGATCGGCCTTTTAAACAGATTGGTCCAGTCATTAGTTTTATAACCAAACCGTTCATCTTGTCAACGTAATTTATTTTTAGGCTATAACTTAAGGCTTAGTTCAATTAAGATGAAAAAGAATTGAATTAGATAAACAAAATATATCGCCCACTCCTTTCAAGAACGTCATAAATAAAAAATCGTCAATTTTCAGTTGTGCATGTTTTCGAAATGCCCAGAAAATGTACTATATCCCAGCAAAAGCGGCATATTTTTAACATAATATTTACCCGCTACAGGGCAGAAAGTGTTGTTTTTGCATTTTGAAGAAAAGGTATTTTTTAATAATTTTTTTAAATATACTAAATATTTTTCAAATGGAGAAAAAACCTTCAGGTTTTACCTAAAAATATCTGTCACACACTAAAAAGTTCAGTAAGTGGCTTGATATTTATTTATATTACATTGTATTATATTTCAAAACTTTAAAAACGTTCTACTGAAAAATCAAGTTTTTTGATTTATGACGTTCTTGAAAGGAGTGAGCGATATATATTTATACATGGTATATAAACAGCAGGTAGGATAACAACACTGTCCAGGCTTGATGATTGCAATATTCGAAGGTTTTTTCCCTTATTTCGGTAGTTTACAGTCTATGATTTTTTATGAAACCAGTATAATAAGATACTATATATTATTATATATATCACTATAAAACATAGTGAAATTCGAATATACCAAAACATATCCATTTTTCTTGGTACCTAGGGCGTACGTAATATATGTAACGGCAAGAAAAGAAAATCAATAATATATTTTTTTAAACAATAACATTTTTATAAAGCACGCCGTTGTGTTTATCATCTCACAGGAGTAGTTAGGGTTTATTAAAGTAAGTTACATTCATTAGAAATGTATATGAATGCGTCAGATTATTCATATTGATTTTTTACCAAAAGATGATTAGAAATTTTCATACGTAATATATTTTTCGTCGCAGTGCAAAAATAAAAATAAAAATAATATACCTGAATGGTTTTTGTAATTTTTTTGAATTACCGAGTTATAGATTCAGAGTCACTAGCTACGGCTTATGCAACACTGCTTATCATGTACCTTCTAGGCTTATTTATGGCCTATTCCTACTTGTAGTGGGTTTACTCTTTGTGTTTAAAGTAACTATAATTACATAATACTTGAGTGAAAATTCTAGGCAACAATACTCGCTAAACGTAACACATGTATAACGTAACGGTATACTTATATGGTTTATGTACGAGGCATAATTAAAAAAGGAATAACCCGCAAAGCGTTTATTTTATATGCTTGTCTGCAGGTAGGATAGTAAGGATAGGGAAGGTAAATGTGAAAAATACATCACAAACACCCAGGTCAATTGAAAATAAATCTTTCTTGAATTCATTTACGGAAGGATAATTATATTTCATTCATTTTCAAGTTTTTTACAATATTTTAAAGCATTTAGAAGCAATGAAAAGTAATACAATGTCATGGAGTATCGCAGCAAAGAGTTATTGCTTTAAGGACAATCGAAAGTACATAGATAGTACCTGTACAAGTATTTTTATAGATTACATCTGTAGATGACGGAGACTTCTGTTCTCAATTTATGTTTAGCTTTGACGATATCTCTGATTGGCACAGTTACATAACTACTTATAAGTATCATATTATAAAGGTATCAATACATTAAATGTATAGTGTTACATATACACATAATACCCAGGTACCTATAAAAGATATATGTGGATACAGAGCACTTTGTTAGTAATCCTATCGAACACCATTCTAAACTTTATATCGATTATCTTGATTAATGACTACCACTTCATTTTACAAGGATTGAATGAGGGATCTCGACCGAGTTTATGCGTATAACCAACTTAATATATGAGGTAAACGTGGCAGTTTTTGACACCTTAAGCTAATTTCAAACTTTGCATGGCTTGATAAATGTCAAAAGTTTTATATTAAACGATATACACGTATATACATGTATATTAAAAGCATTGTTAACTTTGTGGTATCGTAATATAAATTGGTATTACACAAAGTGAACGATGAATGAAAAGGAGAGTGTTATATACATGTATATTGAATGGTGATATAAAGACGAATTCTCCTATGCATTTGATCATGAAAATGTTACAATTAAAAGAAATATTTAAAAATATGAAGTGGAAAATATCCATAACGTCGATAAGTACTTAGAAAAAATAATGCATTCACTACGCAACGTAAGTTTTTTTTAAAACTATACTTCTATCGGAAGAAAAAATAAATGTTCATTAAAAAAAAGGTAACATCTAATTTCCGACAGTACGAATTGACGGATAGATTTCGAAATAAGTTTGTCATTAATATAAGGTTAAATTAATTTACTCCAGGCTTCAAATATCGATGGTAAAAGGATTGCGTGTAAAAAAATCAAGGAATCCATTTTTTTCCAAAATTTAAAATTTGTATTTTATTCCTGTCATCTTTTTTTGGGTTTTCTTGTCGTTTTTCCAAATTTTGAGTCGGTTCACACTGAATAAAAACATTTTACTATATCTTTATATCGTAGTCGTACAGGAGAAAGTGACCAACTAACAATACGTAAAATGTTCAGGAGGGCCATTTGCGTCTCTTTTGGTTGGCAAGAAAATAAACATCAATGCATTTATTTTTTTACATCTTTGGAGATAATCCAGATTTTGTGAACAAGTATTTGGACACACTCAATATTGTAAATCAATGCATTTACTCATTTTTAACAAGTCAATATATGAAACTTCCAAGTTTAAAATCCTTTGGGATTTTTTAGGGCAATATTAAGCTAGTAATATATCAATTAGTCAATGATCACGTTTTTGTAAAAAATGCACTTGGTCACTTTCTCCTGTATGACTACGATATAATTTTTATGTTTGCTTTATACCCACTTTTCTTGTCAAACGAATTTCTTTTTGTTCTAAAGAAGATTATTCCTGGTTCTTTTTCATAAGCTTACTCTATTTAAAAAAAGAACTTATTTTACCAGTATTAAATATTTATCCATATGGGAGCTATCGTGCATGAATCTATAACAAAGGGAAAACATTAATTATGAGTCGAGTTGCGCTCCCGTGGGTATGTCATGGATTTTGAGTCAGAGCAGAGGTTTGATCACTAGTCCGACACAACTGATTCCTTTATTCAAATTGTACAAGTCACTCAGGGTTAACTTATAACAGTATTCAATCAAAATATGGGAGTAAATATTTAATTTTAATAAAACAAAAGTTTAGTTACACATCCATAAAGTATTGGATTTGCTTAAATGCTTTGTATGCCACGACTGGAAAAATTAAAAAAAAAAAAACTAATTGGCATCCCGAAATCACAGATTTCGGAAACCCCAACAATATTAAACAGTGAAATAAATATTTTTAAACCTTTCCGAAAAAATATAGTTACTAAGTATGTACTGACTAGTATAATTTTATAGGAAATATACTATATTGTTAAATAATTATTATTGATTTATATATATATATTTTTTTCTTTCATCAGAAATTATTTTGATACCTACACCAGAGACCTCTAATTAAATTGATAAAATATTTATAAAATTGTAAATCCATTCACAGGGAATAGGGCTGATGAATGAATGTATATGTGAATATATTCATTTTTACAGCACTACTAAAATACATGGAAACTTCTTTACCGACATCGAATGTGTTTTAGTTTGTAATTTTTCGCTAGGTGTCCGTAGTGCGCCGTCAGCTGTCTAGCGACGCTAGCGCCGCGGTGCGCGAAATGCGAGAAGAGCGATTTGTCAAACAAACATGGCGGGCGGGTATAATAGTGGCGGATCGTATCGGGAGAATACACCAAAACAATTGCGTCCAGTTAAAAAAGACAATAAAAATAGTATCGTAAACTCGTCACAAAGCATCCCATCACCGGGAAAGAACACCAAAGATAAATATCCTTTAGGTAAGAAAGAAAATATACATGTTTAAATTTTCAGAGGTTAAAGAATAATCAGTGATGTGACGTCAACGCATTTTGGAAAAATAGTGACCTAATTAAAAAAATGGAAAAATAATAACATTTCCAAAGGTCAGACACGAAAAGTGTTGATTTCCTCGAGTACTTTATGTTATGTGTCGAGGTAAAATGTTTACGTTTTCTGACTTTTGTTTTGTTTACTTCCAGATCCGAATAATTTCAGCATTCCGGAAATATTATGCCAGTGTCAACACAAATGTACGGAAAGAGTAACACCGCCTCTAATACAAAAAGTGTGTATGTACTTCAAGGGAATACAAAACCGCAATCGACAATATCTCTATTTATCAACTTTGATCCAGATAAAAGTGAAAAATATTACTGCGGAGGAAAAAACAACAAAAGGCAAACCGTTCAGAAAAATGGGATTTCGATATTTTGTCCCAATTTTGTCGGCGGATGACATGACCCAACAAGCGGAAGAGAGACAACATGACGTTAAGGGAAAACCCATAACGAGGTCTCCGAAAAAATCCAAAAAAAAGGCAGTAGAAAATTTATCAGTCGAACAATTTCCAGATTGGGATCACGTAGAAGTGTGTCTGGGCGCGTTCACGACCGTTCATATTATCAGCGAGAAAAGAGTTACGATTACCCGAGCGACGTGGAAACTGCAGACGGAAATGAAGTGTAGCAAGCCTTTTACGAGTTACGCTCAAGCCGCAGGGGGGGTCAAAACAGCGACGCAAGCTCCCAAGAAGAAAATACGTCTGGACGAAGGAATCAAGGAGGAAAATGGGAAAAAGAAGCGCAGTCTGGAACGCAGCGGCGCCGACGTGTGCAGACTGGCCGCCGAGTGGCTCGCGAAGGAGGCTGTCGAAGCGCAGAAGCCGTCCTTCGCCATCAACCCCAGGACCTTGCTCCCGGAGGGTCTGGTGCTGCCCGCCTCCGTGACGTGTCTGCCCATCTTCCCCAAGGACGGTGGCAAAGTGAACCCCGTGAGGGACCACGGCCGGGATATCGACCTGGTCGATAACTTCTTCTCCGACCAGCTCTGGAAGCCGGAGTATATAGGGATAGGTGGAGTGCCTTAGCGTCCAATTACAAAGACTTATTTATCCGTACAAATTATAATGTTAATTGTTCGAAATTGTTATGGTAAAATATTACGTTAGGTAGGCAAATAACAGAAATGGGGAAACGTTCGAAATACCTACGAACTGATTTTATTTCGAAACTTACAAAGGGACCACTCGATATAAAAATCACGTTATTTAAACAGTAATTTCTGCCTTGTATAGAATTTATACACTCTAGTTTTAAATTAAAATGTGATACCAATGGCGAATTGCATCATCATAATATATTTTCAATTGTTTTTGTTTAAATTTTATAAGATAGGGTAAAAGTGTGTATAATTATTCGATCCGAGATCAATGACCAATGAATTAACGAAATGTATAAAGCCTTTTTTATAATTAGTTATAAATTTTAATTAATTGTAGGTGCCTACATTATTCCGATAAAAATTCCAAGACTTTAATATTCCATGTCATCAAATGATAATATTAGGGATGCGAGAAACAATGTTTATGCAAAGTCGCGTACTTGATTGGTGGATATAAGAAGTAGAAAAAATATTAAATAAAGTTTTAATAAAATTACTATTTTGATAATACGGACAAATTGTTTCGTCAACGCTAAATCAAATAATTACATTCTCACATATTTTTATACGATGTTCACATGATATGTGAGCACATTTCACAATAGTTGACTATGTGAAAATACCTGATCCCCAAATATTTTGTGTGATAGTTAGTGAATTTATTTATTGAATTTTAGTTTTTACGTTTTGGTGCGGAGATAATGCGACACGTCAATCTGATCAAATCAAATATAAATTTTTTAATATACTATTTTATGAAATTTGTATGAAAAATCTATTGTTCTTATTATGAATTTATACCAAATTCTAAAAAATATATTTATTCACTTAAATTATTGTACGTTAGGTATAATTTTGTATTTTATTAAAAATTATTCAAATAAATTCTGATTATTTCAAATTGTTTTATTATTTATGCTTTCTTTAAGGTCAATATTTGAGATAAATGGGACTTTTCTACAAGAGTGTTTTGGTATTATGTATTGTAATCTTAATTCGTACAAGTACTGTGCGTTTCATATATTTTTAAATTAAATGATATGCTTTTTTATTTGGGTTAACAACAGCAACATATGTAAAACAATTAAAAGATATACATTAAACAAGCCAATTATAGTTAACCACAGAAACATAAAGATTAGTACAAAAAAATATTTAGTGTAGATCTAGCAAATGAATGTGTGTGTGTGTGATGTCGATCCTAGTAGGGACATACATACAATGCAGAGAAGCATAGTTTTTAAAGATCCTGAGAGGACAAAATGACCAAAAGACCATTCGACTTTACAACACAGATTTTCCGCAATTAAAAATGTCAACTTGGCTAAAACATGAGTTGTACTCACTAGCCATTCGAAACATAGGTTAACTCCGCGCATAATTAGTTCGAAGGACAAGTACTCTGAATAAAGATCATGTAATATAATATCTTTCATCTAATATTGGTGAGAAATCGAGAAAAGGTTAATAAATAGCAATTATTTATTTTCATTAATTGAATCGGACGTCACTTGTGATATAATATTTATCCATTTTAAATAAAAGTTTTACTTTTACCAAGTAAAGCTTACATTAAAAATAGCAATTATTTAGACTGTCTAACTGACGCTTCTTGGGACGACCATAGGCATAGAGAAAGTGGATAGTGGGTAATTTAAAGATAGTAAATTTATATCTATTGTTGAAAATCTCGTTAAACAAAACTAAAAAGTTGCGTTTAATTTTGAAACGATGATGACATTGTATGAATGAGATGAGGATACGGAAATAAGGATTAGCTTAATCACTATTTAGGATGGACTTTTCGTTAAACGGCTACATTTTCAGAGTATGTAAACAGGCGAAGCTGTAATTTTTGCGAAATTCTTAAATACGTTATACGCTTTTATACTTATAGATGAAAATATATAGTACCAACATACACTCTAGTAAAAATAATGTAAGACCTTCATCATATAAGAATATTTGTGAGACTCCTATACTAAATTTCTTTAAGCGGTGAAATTGTTGAAATTAGTCACGCAAGCGATATCCAACGATATTATTGTTGATAACCTTTTTATTCACACTTTTGTATATTTGTCAATTGCGTTTAATAAAACACGCAAGAAAATTGTTTTTCCAAACAAACAGTGAAAAACGATAAAAAATATTTTTCCTTGCTCAATTTAATTATAAGTAATAAAACATTTTTTTATTATTATGAACACCCCACTCACCCATTTACGCGCCTTTTGATTAAGTGTGAACGAAGGTGTTTTAACGGAAACAAAGAACACTCAAATAACGTAAAAAAAGAAAAACAGTGTTTATATGAAAGATTTTGAAAACGATATATATTTTCCTTTTTTCCGTTTTACTACGAGGAATAATAATCCCAATACAATAACCCAGAATTGGAAAATCTTTTATTTTATTTATTTCTTTAATTAGCTGATATTACACTTATATAAACTATTATTAACACTTAATTACCATCATATTTATATTTACATCTTTTGACATTTAACAAAACATTTATTTTTAAATTCTTTCAGACTCTTTTCATTCTTCGTACATTCAGGCGTCTCTTCATACATTTTCTAACCCTTATACATTAAACAAAATACAATAATACGAAAACTAATAAAAGTATGAGTAATCTAACGCTGTAGCCTTTAAAGTTTGAAGGTTTATTAGTTGCGCATAGAGAAATTTTTACAATCAGAACTCAATTCATAAGAAAAAAATTCTCCGACTGTGCTTTCCAATAAGAAGTTTTAAGCTAATAATTTTAAGGCGACGGGAATATTCATTCTTCAACAGCTTTGTTGACATAATTTATATCATGGCCTAATGTCGCTCAAATCTATGTTATTTTATATCAATAATATATTCGTGAAACACGTAATAGCGAATATATTACAAAACATGCATAAATAAGTCAGTAGGTCCCTACTTGTAAAATAGCTATATTGGTACGTAGCATGGATAACAATGAAATTATATATCGTTAATTTATTACACGCATCACACCACGAAAGTTTTAAATAAACACATAATTATTGTACTTATATTACATATATATATATATATATATATATATATATATATATATATATATATATATATATATATATATATATATATATATATATATATATATATATTTATATACATATATATATATATATATATATATATATATATATATATATATATATATATATATATATATATATATATATATATAATCAATTCAAATAAATCACAAGTATTTTTTGCAGCCTATCCAAACTGTATGAACATCGTAAATTCATAGTTAATTAGATTTAAAAAAGGTGATTATTATTACTTATTATAAGTGGTACAGGTAACGAATAATTTCTTTAATATTTAAGTCGGTAGGTACTGATAAAATTCTTCGTTATAAATAAAAATATAAATGTACAATAGCATTATGAGAATCATAATAAAGAAACCGTGGTTTTAGTATATTAAAACAAATATTTGGGTTCTTATCACACGTGTGATTAATATTTACCGTCGTATTTTGAAATGGTAGATACTGTGGTTTTAAAAAAATAACAATAAATTTGTAGCTGAGTGGGGGAATCTAACCGTCTTAAAGTTTGATTCAAAGTCCGCACAACGAATCACTTATTGCAACGATAAAAATGTACATTAATTTTAATGTTTATCAATAAATAAACGAAATTTGCCACATATAATTTATTTAAGATGTTCGTAATTACATAATAGACGTATTTAAGTAGGTAACTGAAATATTACAGTTTTTATTTTAAGTAATAGCTAAAAGCAAAATTGGGAAATTCTCAAGTTTACTAAATTGATTAATGATGTCATAAAAAATAACAAACACAGATTATATTTTAAAATATTTATGAGTAAAATTTACAATGTGAAATTATAAGCAAAGCATGATCGAAAAATAAGTCAAACTTATGTATTAATTTTAAATCAAACACAGATTTTTTGAGTCTACTAAGTAAACTTAGTAGACTCAAAAAATCTGTGTTTGATTTAAAATTAATACATAAATTAAAATGGAGTTCTACAAATTAAACGCCAAGTCAATAAATAAGTCAAACTTACCCGCATTACGAGCATGCCA
Organism: Brachycentrus maculatus; assembly: GCF_059751285.1. Taxonomy (NCBI): domain Eukaryota; kingdom Metazoa; phylum Arthropoda; class Insecta; order Trichoptera; family Brachycentridae; genus Brachycentrus; species Brachycentrus maculatus. The sequence goes on along the minus strand of NW_028280827.1, from coordinate 777,650 downwards.
ATTCGACGAGTCGCAGCAGTTTCAAAACTTTCAAAAATTGAATTCAAATCTTGAATTTAAAAGAAGATCAAGAATCGTTATGTTTGAAGACATAAAAGTTGACTAAAACATATGTCGATAAAATGTGGATTTTTGTGCCAAAATTTGGTCTAAAATCGTCGAGAATTCAATGAAAAATACAGCCTGAATTCCAGCGCCGATTTTTCAATGTCAATGGCAATCGTAAGTAAATTTCGCGGTCCGCGTGTACTACGTCTTGTGTCAACGGACCCCGGGGATGTAAAGTTTGCCTTTATCAAAGTCAAGTGACGCGGCGTTATAACAGAGAAAAATTGATTGAAGGGATGAGTCAAGAGTCGCTATTCAGCCGACTTGGAGATGACTTCGGGATGGAGAGGGGTGCGACGGTGTTGCCGAGTGCGACCAACCCGGGTTACTGAATGGTTTGCCTACCAAAAGCTGGATTGGGGTAGGGAACTTAGGGAGGTTCTGACCGGGCACATTTTCAAACGTTTTCGAATCTGGGTAGATTTTATTTTGAACACCAGAATAAAAGTTGAAATTCTATTAAATCAATATATTTCGCATACCTAGAATGACGAAATTCCATCTCTTACCACACTTCTGAAGTAATGTTAATAATAAGTTGTTTTGATGCGATAAATTATGATTTTCATTACCTTGTGAAATATTAATAACGTTTGATAACTTTTAATAGAAAACTCATAAAATTGCAAAAAGTATACGATATTTCGTTTCCATGTGTTTTTTTCTTCTTCAAACCCTCATCCACACCCGATGGTGCATAGGACACTGCATCAAATAAATACGGTGTTATCTTGATCATTTACACATGAAGGAAAGGTGATCAGCTTCAGGTACCAGTCCAGGGTAATATTAAATAAATATTAGAGTAAAAAAATCACTCCATTATATTTATTTGACTCCCCTTTGCAATCGAACCCTTCCGGGTTTCCCGAGGTCTCCCTCCAGCGTGCTGACCGTTACACTACGGAGGCGTTTTTTTTATAGTACATTAAATATCAAATGAAATCTTACCGTAAAGATGCAACTATATACATATTATAAGTGCATGTTACAGTTTATTATAAATGAAACCATTCCACGCAAATAACAAATTTAATAAAATTTTGCTAACTGGAACTTCGTCATTTAAAACATATGTGTTTTTATGTTGATTGAGACTTTGTACAACTAGACGATATTAAAATTAAAAATCTAATGCAATTTGAAGCAAAATTATGAGGCCACGCGTATCAATTAATTTAGTATAGTTCTAATAGTTTCCCCTTGTTACAATGTTTTCGAAGACCAAGTATTTGTATGACTCATTTTCACTTCTCGATTTTTACGTATTATGTTTCCATTTCAACAAGACATACAAATCAGAATCACCGAGGCGCTATTTAGAGCTATCCAAGACAAGGACATTTACTCTCGAGTGATAGTCGAAGTCAACGGGACCTGGCATGATGCGCACAAAAGAAGAAGATACAAATTTACGTCAAATTTGATAGTGGGTTGACACTTCCATCTTTTTATTTTTGTAAACGACAATCAATTCTGTCACTTTCCTAACATATTTTGATTGGATTGATCGACGAATGTCGTCGCGAAGGACAGGTGCATAAAGTATTATAATGAATAATATAGAATACAGATAGGGGTGGAAGTGAATCGATTAAGAATTTGAAATATACAGAGTAAAAAAATAACATTAACGTTTTTCATTTGGATATTTATTTACTCATTCATCAAGTCAGTGAATTTAATAAAAAAATTCAATGATTTTTCACCAATAAATTTCGCTAATCAATTCGACACAATTCCAAAAGCAGGTTGTCGGTTTTTAATGTGCAGTATATCATTGTACAACATATGTACGATCCTATAAATACTTTTTACGATTTTGGTGATACAGGTGTCAAAATAATGCGTCAAAAAGTATCGATAAATATTGATAATCGTAAAAATTATAATTTTGTTATATTTTGAGCAAAAAACGTTGTGAATGTAGTCAACTTATTCTCAAACTATTCCACGTGGGAGTTTACGTTTTAACTACGTAGTGTAGGTGATATTCATTGTCATTTCTTTCTACTAATACTGATCTACAAATGATTTCAAAATGTCAAAATGTCGTAAGAAATAAAAACACAGAAGTAAAGTTAAAGTTATTAACACTACGTAGTTTACGCATTGTCTTTGCCAAATCTATTCCAAAGGGAATTTAATGCGTAAACTACGTGGTAAAGATAACTTTTACTTTACTGTTATTCGGGAAAAAAAATGTAATCGGTTTATATTGACATGATCGACATTTTATTTGTAACAATTTATTACCATTGGGGTGCGGATAAGGATTTGAAGATGAAGAAGAAGACTGTATACTGGGTCTTCTCTTCTCCGTCGTATTCCTCATTACTGAGGGTTGTGACCCTTGTGGATCCAATGACTCTTCTCCAGTTATCCCTTGACTGCGCTGCACGTAGCGCTCCAACCACCGAGGTGCCTGCAGCTGCCTTAACTTGATCGGTCCATCGTGTGGGGATCTTCCTCTCCCTTTCTTCCCCTCCAGGCTACGGATCACAACCAGTCGTTCCAGGCTATTCTCGTTGCCACGCGCAACGTGTCCAAAGAACTGGAGAATCCGTCGAGTGCAGACATTGGCCAGGGTCAAGCCATCCAAGCGTAGTTCCTGGCGAATGGACTCGTTGGTGCGTCTAGCTGTCCATGGAATTCAAGGCATGCGCCTCCAACACCACATTTCGAGCTTCAATTTTTCTCCTTTCTGCTGTTTTTATGGTCCATGTTTCAGCAGCATAGAGAAAAATGGAGTGGACCAAGCTCCTGATAAGCTTTACCTGGGTGTTGTTACTCACCACGGTCTTTCCTGATTTAGACTAGCTTAGACATGGCGCTTTTGGCGATAGCGATACGAATACTGGGTATACGATTCTGGTTCGAGAGATTTTTGTAAATACATCTCTGAGAGTGTTTTCTAGTGTGTTATGGATCGCTTCGGTTAAAATAGGTTCCATTTGAGCCCCGATATTGATTTATTTAACGGTTTTCGGCGGTGTTGAATTCGGGTGAAAAGCTCTGTAAGAACCCCGAGTAAGCGTGTTTTGGTATCCCTACCTCCCCGCCCCCAGCCCCCACCCCCTCAGCCCGCTAGCGCGGTAATGACGTCACGGCGAAAAGGGACGCGCGCACGCGGCGGGCCGTGAGAAGAAAGCATCATTTCCCACCGGGCAAATATCGCGAATCACACTTTTACTCCACTACGGACGGCCAAATTTTCAAACTCTAATAATTTTCAATGTAAATTATTAAAAATGTTGATCGCTTTCACCGGCTTGCCGTTTGCATCACAATTAAAAATTAATAAGTAAATATATATTTTTTTGACATCTCATCAAAGATGAAGAAGAATATGGAAGTCTGGGCATTTACGGGGTTGACGCTGGTTTAAGTGATAATAATGGGTAGAATTGGTGAATGTTACACGTGTGTAAAGTGATCACTTAAACCAGCCTATGGCGGTCGTCAGCCCCGTGAATGCCCAGAATTCCATATTCTTCTTCATCTATGATGAGATGTCAAAAAATAATATGAAAATAACTCCTGTAATTGGAGATAATCTAGATTTTGTGAACAAGTATTTGGACACACTCAAAATGTTGGAAATTAATAAGTAGGCTGAAAGCTAAACTGGTAAGAACACAAAGGAGTCCTAGTTTCAACTCTAATGTATGAAAGTGAAACACGGAGTTGGCAAAGCAGGGATGAAAGTAAACTGGATGCATTCAAAATTCGATCTCTCAGAGGCAAAACTAAGTGTGATAGATGTTCGAATGGTGAAATAAGGAAGTAATGCAAAGCTGAGTTAAGTATAAACGATAAAATTAAGAAATGTATGTTCTATTCTCTCTGCCTACCCGTGAGGGAAGCGGTGTGCTGGTTAGATAGTTAGTTGAAAATGAAACCTAATAGTATTTCCCTAACAGTGACAATAACGCTTCTCTATTCCGATAATATCGAGAGCGATGAGTTCATAATAGCCATTGTAAATTTATCGACCCATAATGATTTACGTTACAGTAATCATAATTATTCCAAAATGTAACTGAACACACAAAAGGGATACAATGTACGGAGGTACTTTAATGCCATCAAAAAATCAAAGGGTAAAATTATTTCCAATAATATGCAATATAAATTAATGATATATCATTTATTATTTAAATGAATAATTGCTTCATGTGCTACAAAGTCCCTTTTGAATAAAGCTAGTTGATGGAACATGGGTATAATTAAACAGTAGTACAAATCAACATTATGTATTTATAAAAATCTAATAAAATAATGAAATGCTATCTGGTTTTCACGGCCTTATTTTTAAAACCGTTATAAAGGGTGTATCATGGCGATTGCGATGGATTTTCCTGGAAAGAAATCTAGAGAAAATTCATGGATGCTACAGAAAAATAACATGATTCGAAAGTATGGTCTAGGTGACGTATATGATCGAAGGACCTATAACCTGAGGACGAAGAGAGCTGACCCCAACAGTCTACAAATGTGATAAGTTGGGATGGAGGAAGAAAAAGAAATCACAATCCACCAAAGAAAAGTATTGTATTAATTTACCAAAATTTATATTGTTCGTATTTTTTATAATAAACTCGTATTCGCGGGAAACAGAAAATTAATACTAATCCATACAGGAGATAAACCGAATTGATTTCAACAATAAATAAATTTTTGGGAAATATAAAGAAAAAACCATTTCAAATGCTTAAAATAAATTTGATGAATTTTACACAATTTAACACTGAAAGTTCACTTCAACTTTTTTAACATTACTTTTTTATCCCTTACCTTTTCTGCGAGCTTTTCTTGTATTATATTTTCCGCTGGCTTTATAGTAATTCGTATCACAGGAAGATGTTCCCCAGATTTTCCTTCCGATTCCTCTCCATTTTCCACTCTACGATTTTGTTGCTTATCGAGACAGTTACCCATATTAGAAAAATTAAATAATTTATTTAATAACGAAACAATCTAATTATAAATCGTTTAAAATTCATAATTAGTATTTTTATATTTCGCAAACGAACAAATCAATTATATTTATACATTTAATAACGAAACAATCTAATTATACACCGTTTAAAATTCATAATTAGTATTTTTATATTTCGTAAACGAACAAATCAATCAAGTATGTATTATTATATAAAATGTAACATAATTTAACAATGCGTATGATTGCACTTTTGTTAGTACTTATACTACTGTTCAGAGTAAAAAATATACATTAGTTGTTTATAATACCATGAAAGTCATAATAAAACTTTAATTAAACGGCGATTTATGTGCGAAAAACACAAATAATCAATTTCGCCACACCTGTATTTAAGCACATCCGAACGCGTAATTGGATAATTTCATACTACCATACACGGGTAGAATTTCACAGATTATTTTTTTAATCAATGTACGATGAGTTATGGCGCTTATCGCGTATAAATCACATAATATGACAGACTTAACCATAAAGGATTACATCCAGACATTTACCGGATAAATCGAATATATGTCGAGCTCCGGAGAGATCAGATGTTAGTCGTCTACTACTGGAACAACTTGTGAATGGAAAACGATAAGGCAAATTTATGAAACGTGATGCAGAGGATTTGATAACAAAAGCAAAGAATTGTCGGCTTCGCTTGAACAAACAAAGGTTCGCAAATACAACCAAGGTTCTGTATGCGGAATACTATGATGGCTACACAATTTATAAATTAAAATATCAAGTCTCAATGTCACAAAAAAAGTTAAACGAAGTAACTAAGTTGGCCGATAATAAAACAATACACATACAAATTTACAAGATATTTTTTTGTTTTTGTTTATAATATTATAATTAAATAAGCTTGTACAAATAAAAATAAAAATTATCAAAAGATATCCACTGACAGGCAGGGAGAATAGGACGCCTCACCAATCTGTCTTTGCACACAATCATCGCCTCTTCCACATTCATACACGCCGATTATTCCGACTCCTGTTCGGACCACTTTCATCTCGCCACAAAAAATTATTGATGAACGTCTCACATTTCGATCAGTTACAACTCGCTAGTGAATTTGGCGAGTGTTACATTCTCACAGATGAGATTGAAATTAGATGATTTAAAAAACAATGAAAACGCGAAATTTCAATTCTACAATTTTTCCTTTTACGCAGCACAGATTTTTATTTTGTTTGCAGTTTGATTAAAATACCACTGAGAAAGTTTTTTTTTTTAAATAGCTGCTATAGACTATAAAAAATTATGAAATAAAACCCAATAAAACGAAAAAAGAAGATTACCACAAATTAAATTTTACTAACCTACCTACTACTATTTAAAATATAAATTTTTATATTCAAAGGTATTTATAACTATGGAAATAAAGATTATTAAAAGTACGTAATACGTTAGTGAAAATAATTTCCAAGTACTTTAAAAAACATATATTTTATCTTATTTTATGAATATCATCGTAAGTAAAGAGTTTTTGGCAAAAAAAATATATGTACATATAAGTACTATGTTGCAATAACCTCAAAAGGTATTAATGCAAACGAGCCTTGCCCGGCGACATCGTTTTATTTAGTAATCTAAATATGCTCAAAACACGCGCATGATCTAAAAAAAATCCAACACTTTAACTTTAAAGGGATTCAGTTACAGTCCAGACTTTGCGTATATTTATTTTTAATAGATTTCCAAAACGGTATTTACCGAAATTGTATTTCCAATCATTTAATTTTATTTAAATTGTGTTTACGATAATTTGCCGAGAAAGGGTCAGTAATTTTTACAAAGGGCAAAAAAAAACGTTAACGTTAATATGCCAATTTCATATTAAACAATATAATACAAGTACAAAGTAAGATAAATTAATGTTTAAAAAATTTACCACTTTTTCAATTTTCAGCATTATTTTATAATATTTTCCTTGGGTATGCACATCACTTTAATAAATATCCACGGTCAATATTGACAAGCGCACGTTTTATTATAAAGTATATAGGAATTCCTAAAGTTGCAAATATAAATTACAGTCATATTCTAATTACAATGTCTGTAATAAATCACATAACATCAAAACAATATATGGTACAAATTTATTTAAGAGTTTTTCAAATGAATAATCAGCAAAGCTTCTACTTTTTTGAAGTTTGTCTGTAGGTAGGATAGTTAGGGATTTTAAATGTGAAAAATATATCACAAACACTCAGACCAACTGAAAATAAATCTTTCTTGAATTTATTTTGCAATTGGGGGCGGGAATCAAATCCACGCGCCTATCCAACTACGCCACGGAGGCTGTCAATATTTTTATATTTTTCTGGTCCTTTTAAGGAAAAAGTCAGTACTACGAGTCGACACGATAGGTCGATATAAGGCACCTTTGCCACACGCTGAGTGCTGTTCTTACAGCTCACAACCACTTGCATATATGTCCCATTTGGCACTAAATAATCATCACCTATTTTGTTTTTAAAATTCGTAATGAGTGTAAACCAGATAACGTTAGTATTCAAAGTGGAAGTAAAAATTATTCAGGTCTATCAAACAATAACAGGCCAGTTTCGCTATATTTTTTATGTTGTAAATTTTACTGAATAAAACAATTTATTATATAGAGCTCGTGATAGTTTTTAGACTACGGTGCCATCTTAGGAGTCCTTGAAAAATCATGACAACCACGAAACAAAATACATACAGTGCTAATTAATGTATCATATTTAACAGTGCGTGTATGTTATATCATATTTAACAGTGCGTGTATGTTATTTTTAAAAAGTCATTAAAAAATACTGTACGATGGAGGCATACGGATGCATGTCCGAAACTAAAATGTTCAAGAGAGTTAAATGCAAATCCACGTACGTCCTTCTGATTCTAAGCAGTCTTTGATGCATTGCATCTCTCTGAACTGCAACAGGTAACAGATCACTGGATTTTTCTCTGCTTACTGAGAAGGATGGAAAAAACAATAGACTGAATGCAATTGAAATGCCATCTCTCAGACGAATGTGCGACAAAATGATGTATGATAGATGTTCGGAAGGTTAAATAAGGAAAGAATACAAAGATGACGAAAATATTGTCGATAAAACTAAGAAAAATGTTTTGGGATGGTTTGAACATGTGGAACGAATGCGTGAGGAAAGAATGTAAAATAAATATGTGAGGCGAATGTATGATGAAATTAAGGAAATAGGGGCGGAGGAAGACAGAGGAAAACTTGGCATGATCAAATATTTTAAATACTTGAAAGTGGGTTAGGTCAGGAAAGTGAATCGGAATAATCGGCGGGTATGTATGAGGAGATGCATGCATATGGAAGAGGCGAAGAATTGCAAAGACAAAGTGGTGTGGCGTTCAATTCTCTCTGCTTATCCTTGAGGAAAGGCGATGTGATGGTTAGTTAGTGTGGAACAAAAGTAATGAGATGCTTTAAGAAGGTCTTGCATAATATATCGAACGGAGATGTTGCATTAGGACAGCAAGGTAACTATATACCATTGCACAGAAAAGCAGCAAAGAAATAGCATTGTACAGAAAACTAAGTTTGCAAGATAAAATCGAGTCAATCACTCCCCTCCAACATAAAATAGAATTATTGTAATGTGACAAAGTAACTTGGTTCACAATTTTTTGTTGCGTAAAAAATATAAAAAATCATTATTTTTATTTAGTTGTTATAGCAAAGAAATACCTACTAACCCTGTTAAAAAACAGACTTTCCTATGATCAGGTGTTATATGACCAATTTATGTACGTTAACCCGAACTTAAAATACCTGCTTACTTTGAATATGCAAAAATCATACTTAATATTCGATTAATTACATAAAGAGTTTTACACATTTGCATACGTCTTCTAGATCACCATCTTGTCAAACACCTAACCAAACGTGGATACATCAGCATGTTATTAGTCAAAAACATTACTTAGATTGTACATAGATATCGGCAGCGAGGGCTGGAGAACTAATCGTAGGAAATGTCATTGATTACCGCGATGGCAGATGGTGTACGGTGTACCTGACGACTGGTAGTATTATCAGCAGATATCACACTCTGACTGTTGGCAAGATAACACTCAACTACTCCAAAGCGACAAGTGCGTAGAAACTAAAGATTATAATCATAATACACGTACAGATTAATAAACGAAAGCAAATTAATTAAATAACCGGCAATTCATCCAAATTAACAATTTGAAGATAATTCTAGCCGTTTTTCTCTCGTTTCTCTGCCAGTATAACAATTTTCTATCCTAAATCAAGTTATATTTCAGCAGATCAGTCTGGGCATTAACAGGATCCACGAATCCGTTGCGTTGAGTGTCACTTTACGTACTGTGTAATATTTGAGATTTTATCTATGATTGATCAAACATATTAACTTCGATTCTTCAAATTACTCTATGTATACAAAGTGCCTGAAAACATATGTTTACAGAATGCAATCCCACGCTCGATAAATGCAGTATTTGTGTACAAGATTAGGAAATACCCGAATATTATCAAAGGTTAATTTTTCTAACGAAAAGCCTTCTTAGAACCACCGAAATGAAGTCTCTACGACCTATTGCGGGCCTAAACACTTCGCGACAGAGTAAGAAACTCTAAAATAAGACAAATCTGCGATGTCGAAGATGTTGTGCGATGGGGAAGAGAAAGAAGACGTTCCTGGAGAAATCATGTGGGAAGATCAAGTTCGGATCGAGTGGTGAGAATAGCAATAGAGAGCAGCATAAGAGGTAACAGACTCCCAGGAAGACCACCTAAACGATGGAGACAGCTGGTTTTCTACTTCCCAGGAGCGGACCGGAGAATAACAGGACATAGTCTTAAATAAAGAAGAAGACAAAGAATTTTCTTGTAAATCAATTAGAGTGAATATTTTTCTTTAAATCACTAAATTTGAGACAAAATGCAGTGATGTCAAACACCTCAAAAGATAAGAACGCTCAAAACTGCTACATAAAAAACATGTGCGTTGTGAAGAAGATATATCATAAATATTCCATAATTTGTTTTACTTTGACTCTTAATCGCTCCAAATGTCTCCTAAGTATTACGTCAGAATAATGCAGTATTATCTAAATCGTAAACTACGTGTACGTACAACTAAGGTTACGGTTATCCCTGCTACATAAAAAAACATAGTACTTATTTGAAAAGATAAATTTCTAAAAAAAAAACAAACAAAAAATAGTTGAAAGGTTTTTAGTGTCTTATGTTGGTACGTATTTTAAATATTAATATAGAATGTGTGAAAATATGTGAAGCATATACTTATGCACACATAAATTCCATGCCATTTAAACATACACGGAATTTTATAAGCTGAAAATAACTCAATGGGTTTATTGTTTACGGTTTATTTATGAAAGAAATACTTTTTTACCCAATAATTTTGCTGTATTTACAAGCATAAGTAAATATAAATATTTGAAATGTCTATATATCATATATTATGTGGGTGTATGAAGCACAGGCTTTCCGCATGGACTTGGTTAATTCCGTCGTAAATCCTCGTAAGACTTACATTAATCGACTGTGAAAAAACTAACTAGATATTAGGTAAGCAGGTCACGGATTACATTTGCCGGGAAAAGGCTTCCAGGCGTTCTGGATTTCTATACAATAGTTGCTTACGCTATGTCGGAAAAACGGAAGTATCGACTTGTCCTGGTATGATTCATACATATCGACGTGCCCTACGTAAAGTGCTCTAACTACATTTTTGTCAATTTTGAGATATTTGGTGTATGTAATCAACTGACCGTTATCTACATATATAAACAAACAAAAAATATATATAAAATAAATTACGTCTAGATTTCAGGCGTATAAGACGCTATCTACATCGAATTTTCGAAATTAATTAAACTCCTAAAACGCTAACTTTGACAAAGAATAAAGTTTTAAAACGATTTAATACATTATTTTATCGTGTTTTTAAATGTATAATACTAGTTTAGAATTTCAGATAAAACCGTTAATTAATAAATAAAAATACGTTGAAAATATCTTCTAAGCTCTCTCCTGTAAAGCAACCGATTTGCAGATAGAGTACTTTACGTAGGGGCCGTCGATATTACCTATATGGTAAGAAAATATATTTTGCAAGCTATATTGTGTGTTTATTTTTAAGTTTATCAAGAGACTTCGTTGTTTTAAAATTTATGCGAGGCAACAAAATATTCTAAAAACCAGTCATCATAATTTTGTAATAACTCCAAAAATATATACATATATTTAAAACACAAGGGTACCTACCCTCGGCAACTAAAAAACTAACCTTAAAACAATTCCCTGTAGGGGTAGATGGAGACAACAGATCGTCAAACTACTTATGCGCTGACATTTCTTGTCTCTTACACATCCATCCTCGCATCTCCCTATACATGCAAGCTGATTAACCCATGTCGACGTATTCAAATTACAGTTTTTTCTGGGTCGTGTCAAGTGTTCTCGTTCTTCTTCGGCTTTTACTTTAAACTACATTTGCAACACAAATTTGGATTAGAACTCATAAAAATTCTCAAAATAACAATCCAAGCCTCCAAAATTATGCTCGAGTACGTATGTATTCTATATTCCTCTAAAATTCATGATTTAAAAAAAAAGTAAAGCATAAAAGAGTAGGAACAGGGTGATGAGTTCTGTGAAATGTTTTCAATAATGGACCATTGTCAGACGGGAGGAATATCTAATTTAACATACTCAACTTATAAAGTATTGTATTAGACTCGTTTTGTGTTTATAACAACCGATATAATTAATATTTTCATTCATAATTTTCTTTTGGAAAATTTGCCTTCGAAAAAACGTTATTTTCGTATGTTGGCAATGAATGACGTCACAGAAACGATGGAGATATTTTAATGTAGGTGTCATTGCTAAATTATTGGCGGCTATGGTCCACCCTCCCCCCCCCTCCCCTCATATTTGTATAACACAAATGGTAGTGTAGTTGTAAACAAACAATCCATACTACTACTATTACAGCTCTTTAAACCATAGACAACAAACCATATGACGTCATAAAACGTTCGATGACGTACGCGAACGCACGTTTTTCGTTTTATTCAAATATCTAAAGTTTAAACTTTAATATCTCCCTTAGTTCCCTACAGATTTCAATAAGAATGTTATCGATAGTCTTGAGATTTTTCATATTAATTTATTAGCCAATAATCCATCGTGACAAAAGCCTATTAAATGATCAATAATAAACACAGCTTCCAATTAATACCAAGACCTCGATTAGGATCAAACATTAACTCCCGATAAAGCGAAAAAAAAATTGTCTAGTCATATGTTATTTTTAAAAATATTGTAAAAGAATACAATATTTTGAAAAATAACATATGACCACACGGAGAAAAAAGGGAATGATGAATGAAAAAAGAAATAGTAACAATGAGAGATATGAAGCTTTAAAGGGGGAATCTGCACTCCTAAACGCTTACTACGTTATTTTAGATTAGACCTTTACAGATTATAATAAATAGTTGAGATTAGTTTCTTTTATGGTCCGAAGACCACCAGATGGTTTTTCAATGGCCTTTTGCATCATATGCGACCTAAAAGATTGCTACGTGTGATACTCGAAATACCTAATACAACGTTTTTCAAAAATAAATTTTTGAGTAATAAAAATAACATTGAAAATCTAAGAACAACGTAATTGAATATCACTTTTATAAAAAAAGTCATCGTTATTTTTACCTACCTACCTACGTAGGTACGTAATATTTATTTAATAGCCTAATTTTTAAACAATAATATAAAATTTTTAATTAAAAATAAAAACTTGTAAAATAGAGCCATCTAGCGATGGAATTAAATTTTTAACCCGTGGAAATGTCAAAACAAAGTTGTACATTGCGAGCAGAATTATGTTTATGACAGATTAGATATGGCTGGATATTTTTTTTATTTGGTTGATTTTCAGATACTGTTGAGGCACTAAACAGATCAAAATATTAAAAAATATATGTATTAATACGCATATAAATGATTTAGAACAAGTGACAGTATGCTCACCCTTTCTAGTTTCTGGAAGTATTGCCTTAAAAATATCACTGGATTTTCCGGCTTATTAACGCACAGTTGAACAATACAGTCCTTAATTAAAATTTGAATGTTATTACTTTGTATATAATTCTCACAATCACGCAAACTCTGTTCTTCTTCCATTGTGGTAGCCATGTTTGCAGAAGGCAAAATAAAAAGCACACTTGAAAACTTTAAACAATTATTTCTAAATAAAAGACTGACACATATTATTCGACTAAAGAACGCACGAAAATATTCAACCGACAATGTCAACCCGAGATATAAAATGTGAATTTCCCAGCATTTTTATTACGGTCGGTAAAAATGCTATTTTCCGATTATCGCTACGTCTCTCTAGAAATGTCAAACAGCTTCAAAATATTCCGCTAGAGTGCAATCTGTACCAATGTGAGCGGGAATTTTCGAAAACTAAAAAAAATCATAAAATATTATCTCGTTGCCTGATTACGATTGTTATATTGCGTAATTTTACAAAAAGCTATTTAATTGTCGAAAGACATACGGATGCAAGTCTGAATAATGAAATTAATATTCAGGAAATAATTCAAATTGGTTTTGGGCATAGACGGGCAGTGAAAAAAGCGGAACCCTATCCTGTTTTTGTCAGTCCTAGTAAATAATCCTTTAGTTGAAGTCAAACAATATATTTAGGAACACGGGGGTTACATCTAAGTATAATTATATTATTGGTCTTTGTCCCCGTATATTTTTTTTCTTTTTTAGAGGACTCACATTTCTTTGCTATTAATTAAGATGATAATTAACAAAAAGTAGTTTATTCAGATTGAAGACTTTTATTTTTTATGCTTCTTGCTACAAATTAAATAGGTAACGATATCTGACTTACCTGCACAATTATTGAAATTAGTGTCAATTTTCAGTATTTCTATAACATCACAAATTTTCTTGTTAGAAAAAAATATATTCTAAAATAATGTTAATATAAAATAAAATGAAAATATGTAAACATGTTCAAAAAGATGCTTGTTTGTGATAATTTTATCTTTAAGACTAAACAAAACAAAAAAATAGGTGCAGAAATGTTACGAGCGTGGATATTTTAATTGTACCAAGTAATAAAATGACTTCACCATTTTTCTAAATCACTAAACTATGATGGAAGATGTAAAACTTTATTTAATTTAGAAATATCAGGGAAATTTTAAATTAAACTTAGTATTTTCAAAAAATAATCACAAAAATTAATTTACTATTTATGTTGAAAATACATGTAAAATTAAGTTGTAACAGAAAAGCGTGACATTAACAATGGGACCACAACCTGACACATCTAGACACATAATAAAGTATTACATATGATATTTTTTTATAGATCCTACAAAAGGTACTAAGAAATAAAACAAAAATCACTTCCTGATAGAGTTTATTGACAATCACCAATAAATATTTATAAACACAGTCAGTTGTAGATTCACACACAGTAAAAGGTGCTAGTAAGAAATATACACACTGAATGTTAAAATCTATCACGATTACATTAACAATAACTTTTAAAAACACATCCATTTAATGAGATCAATTTATAACACAAATAAAAAATTATTCTACAATTAACAAAAATAGTAAAACTTGCAGGTAAAAAGAACATTTTTCTATATCTGCAACTATTGTACATACGGCATTACATTGAGTTCTTTATTATTTTATTAAAGATATTATGATTTTTGACTTTTGTGTAAAAAAAAAACAAAGTTTTCCAACTCGGACTTCAGTCTATCAGTCGAGGGTATTTAAAAAATAGAAGCTTTACAGAATACTGAAAAACATTAATTTTGATATACATATTTTAAAGTTCTACAAATTAAACGCCAAATCCATAAATAAATAGATATTTTAAATGAGTTCATAACATAAAGTGACTAGATAAACTAATAAACTGAGGCATTAAAAAAATTGTACTTTGAAATATAAATTTACTTTTATATAAATATAAAACTACTTTAAAGAAATATTTAGGACTAAAAAGTGAATGACTAGATTAATATAATTTGTACATCTCGGTATAAAAGAAACGGCAATAACAGAGCTTGATATTACGAAATGCTATAAGGTGTATAGTACAAAAGGAAGAAATTTTTAACTGAAAATCAGTTTTTATAAAACAATAAATAACATATAATTAACAACCTGTTATTATTTCCTCTTAACGTTTTGGCAACCAT
The DNA here is from genome assembly GCF_059751285.1 of Brachycentrus maculatus. Lineage (NCBI taxonomy): Eukaryota > Metazoa > Arthropoda > Insecta > Trichoptera > Brachycentridae > Brachycentrus > Brachycentrus maculatus. The sequence goes on along the minus strand of NW_028280827.1, from coordinate 762,283 downwards.
TACAGTGGCCATCTTTAGGTCACAATGGTACTTAATTGGCCTCTATAATAATAATTAAAACATTGGTAGGAAGAAATATATTTATACAGTTTAGTAAAAAATAAATAAAAATTGCCATGACCGTGAAAAGCCATTTTCAAACTTAAGAAATATGTAGTTCTATTCTTTATTACACAATAAATATGTAACCTATTAATTTATTTAATGCTGCAATTATCAACTTGACGAAGCAACTTATATTTTGAAGTTGCCACCATTTAAAACTCGAATTATTGACCACAAATAATCAATTTGGAACCGTAAATAAATTAACTTAAATCTTAATCATATGAGATCAACATGGAGTATGACCGATGATATAGTTTTTCCCCTGTTAATAACTGCAGTATTCTATGATAACCTTGTAATAGGAGGTAAAATAGGGGTAACAATAATAACATTAAATCGCAAAAGGTTCCAAAGAGTAAGAGCACCTGCTCCAAATATTATACACACATCAATTTAAAACACTTATTTTATAATAAACAAAATTCTGTTTTTTCGCAGTATACATGTTACAAAAAGGAACCTATAAGAATTCAATAAAAATAAAGGAAAAACTTAAGAGTGAGCACTTGCAATAGTGTTTTTAATAAAATATATATTATTATGGTAATGCTGGTGACAAACACAAATATTTTGATGGATAATTGAAAAGTTTTTGAATCATACAAAAGCAGAAAAAATATAACTGTACTGTTTTTATAGACAGTGTTATATAAAAATCATAAAAAAAAATATATTTAAAGATCGTGTAAAAACAGAATTAGGTTTACTTTATAATACCTAATTTTTAACTCCTACACAATTGATGAATCCAATAGACTTTGAAAAACAAAACAAGTGAATATTTATTATACATATAGTAAAACTCTTGTACGAAGCGCAGAGGTAATATCTGCATGTAAAATAGGTGAGAATAATTAATACTTGAAATTTTATTTGTCAAATTGCAAATTTTTCATTTATACTTCAAATCCAAGCATAATTTTGGGTAAGGATTCAATGATGAATTACAAAACACACTAAGCTTTAAAATATGAATTTACCATTAGTCATATTACTCAATATAGAGATTCCTAGAATGTTCAGTAGCCATAAATTCTTAGCCAATCTTTTGCAAAATTAAAATCTACCACAATGTAAAAACTCTATTGGGTATAAATGCTAAAGTGTCAATTATGCAATAATTAATACTTCAGAGCTCATCGATAATTTGTGTAAAATTTATACTTTATACAAAAATAGAAATAAAAGACCAAAAACATTTAATGAAGGAGCTAATGAATGTTTTAGATTTTTCTTATATATTGAAGAAGAATATTTAGACATTGTTGTTTTTAGCTATTGAAAAGTTTTCATAATTGCAAAATAGCACTTTTGCTTCCATACCACATTTGTGAAGTAATCATCTTTGTATATATATGACAAAATATAGTAAAGTTTTTGTGAAATCTTCTATAACAGAGCCATCCTATTTACTCAGTCTTCTTTTCCGCACACTTCAACTGTGAAATTTTGTGCATTTATATTAATATCCACAAATAAATTATTCTTCAATAAATAAGGCAATCATTTCACCTATGATTTTAGTTGCTTATTCGGTAGTAATTAAATACTCTTCTACTATAATTTAATTTCTTCAATGTTTTATAAAATGGGATATTAATAAATAATGTCATTTTCATCTCACAAGTCCCAAATAAATTACAATATTAAAATGAAAAGAAAAAATACAGTGATTTTAAAAAGTGCTTACATTGTTAAAGTGTTAGGTGCATTTATCTATGTTTTTTTATGCCTACATAAAATTTTATATTAAAAAAATATTTATAGATTTAAAAATAAAAACATATAGGAATCATAGACAAACTATTTAATTTAATGTAAATAATAACTGTGCCAAATCCTATAATTTTAATGGTTATATTTGTAACACAGTTGAAAATTTTGTTAAACGAAATGATTATAATGAATATTCTTTGAATATAAAAAAGTATAACCTATGTACAATATAAATTACGGCACTAATCGTTAATTAATGTAACGTAAAGTAAAATAATGTTAGAAAATACAACATAAACGAGAATACTTTTAGGCACATTTTTAATGGTGAGATACCGCTTCATATAGTTTGGGAAGTTCGGCTTCAAGACGAACAACGCGAACTGTGGAACGAAGATTCCAATCAGCATCACATTTGGAATCATCACTAGGAAACTCTTCAATGACTGCAGATTCCGGGCAAGTGAAGCTCGTGAGATATGTTATTAATTCTTGCGAGCCATCACCATCTAAATCAGAAATCAACAAAGAATTCTCTTGATAACCCAAATCTGGTTGGCATATCAATTCGTTATTCTTTTTCAAACAAATTTGGACTACATCACTTTGACTGGCATTGACAATATGAATATCTGTGGCATTAAATGTTACCAAAACAACTCTCTCTGTTAAACGATTGATGGTCAGATTATCACTTTTCATAACCTTTTTGGAGACTTTTGCATTTCTGACAAACCTAAGAGAATCGTCAACCTTTCCTTTGTCAACGTGTTGGTCGATGATATTGTTGAATATGTCGTAATTATTATCAGTATTACGATCGTATCTGTTGATGCTCTTCGGGCTTGTATTCCACTGCCAAAACTTGAGAACAAAACCGGATATGTGATGTTTTAGCATATTAATACTGTTGTTGAAGACTAAGGTGGCCGGGACCATTCCGTACACTCGAGGCGCAATGTACTCCCAAGAGATGTTTTCCTTTCCAGTTCTCTCATCTATCAACTGCACGGTTACTTTACAATTACCCGGACAATGTCCCGTATTCTCTACTATCAGCTTCCTCCCGTCCACAGTGTACACGTTCCTCTGATTCTCGGTTTCCTTCCGTTGTCCGAATACTCGATGCTGTTTAGTAACAATCCAATTATTCCATTTTGAATTATAAGGTTTATTGGTGATACTCTTATACAATTCTTCGAACTTGATCACCTTTAAGGATTCAGACAAACTTGTTATATTCTTACATGTAAAACTCACAATATGATCCTTATCAACCTGCAGTTTGTTAATAGATGTGCAATCCGACATAGCCAAGGGCTGCCCGATAACACTCCCGCGGTATCCAGATATAAATATGAGTGAATTGTGGTTCTTACTGCCGTCGGAACTACAAGGAGCCAGCATATCATTTACACCATCACCATCGATGTCCATAACAATCAGAGGAAAGTCTACCGATTCAAACGGCTTGCTGTTACTCTCGTGGTTATGTAGATACCAGTAGACAGTTCCCGTAGTTGGATTGAAGGCAGCAAAGAGACCATCCTTTCCTATCATGATGCAATCTTTCATCCCGTCACGGTCCACGTCAATCAATGAACAGTCCACGTCGGTGGGGAGTCTCGGTTGTCTAATAAACCAGCCAACTTTCCCCGAATTGCCAACAATTAGTATAATTCCATTATCATTAGAGAGGCGGACTCCTTCGGAGTGTTCAGGATTGACTATGTCCCCCCGAAAGAGCATGATTAGATTTTTATCATGCCCGACGGCTCCATCGACAATGTTTATGGCCCCCTTGAGTTCGATGTCGTGGTATGGATTTTCCCAACTGGTCCTTTTATTTTTGTTAGTAGAAGATACAGAGCATTCCCCAAGTTCGGAACAGGGCAGTACCCACAAGAAAACAACAATGGTGAGTAAGCAAACCAAAATAGAGAGAGCGAAAAGAACTTTCCTCAGTGGAGACATCTGCTCCTTGCTTTTCTCACTTTGCAATATATTAACATTTTCAATATTACTATCCATGTTTCCCACATACCCATTAGGATCTTCTATTTCATCGCCGTTGGAAAAATGGTGATAACTCTTCAACCCGTTTTTCATCGTGTTGTTTATATTATAATTTTCAGAAACTACAATTTGATTTCTTCCTGAAATTGAGTTATGTATTTCTTCTTCAGATTCAGAATCTGTAAAATTTTGTCGTAGTGGTGAGTAAATACCTTGTCCCGTTCCCAAATTAGACATAGTTGGTAGTTATAGAGAATTGTACAAAATCGATACTTTCATCAAGTCTAACAAAGATGACATACGCAGACATGTATAGATAGAGAGAGAAAATACTGATGGCACAAGTTTTTGACTAATATTAGTCCACCATTACAATTAAAGAATAATAAAGTATCATGTTTACACTTTACATATAACTTCAACCGTTTTCTAAAATTTTCAGATCGCTCAAATTATTGATAACCAATTTGACATTCAGTTGTAAATTTGATGCTGGTCACTCACGACGAGGAAAATAGTAGATTTTGTTACATTTTCTCTGGTTTTGTAACGTTCAAGTACGAATTTTGGAAAGACGAAAGATTTCACTGCCAACCTGGCGATGTGACGCGAAATCGAATACCTACAGCGCCATCATTAGTATATGATATTTGTATATAAGCTTCGTTCGAGTCTGGCCGGGCGACCGTCATGAATTCATTGCACAAACTAATTTATATAATTCATTGTAAACGATAAATGACACGCCGGGTGATCTCGTGTTGAAAATAACTATTATGTATTGGAAATGTGAGTACTTCATTATTGGTAAGGCGTTTCCTCTCATTCCGCCGTTTGCTAAACAGCTGTCAAACAAATTACGCAAGAAATTTGTCTCGACTGCTGCTCAAATAAGCGCTAATTAGAAGAAATATGTATTCTATAACCTCCCGAATGACCCCATCAACAGCATTGCAGGTAATCAACTGTTTTTGTTGTTGTTTTTCATGCCTGAAAAACTGTGCAATCTTCTTTGTGTGAAATGTCATTCTGACAGTCCGTTGACAGCGAGTCTGTTTTTATTATCGTTTTTATGTTATATTTTAGGTAAAGTACGGACAACCGACTCTGAGCTGTCGGCAGAGCCACCTGGGAAATTTCGGAACATTGTCGGGATGGCAGAAGCCGAGTTTAAATATCCTTTAAAGAAAATACCCTGCGTGTCCAGCGCTCAAGAGGTGAACGATTAAATGTTATTTGAAGCCCACCTTTCATAAAGAGTTACACTAATCGCGCCATATCATCCGAGCATGGACTCGTAAGAAAGAAGCCAAACATAATTACAAGTACATTTATTGTCATATAATGTTGTTTATTGCAATATATGCATATAAAATAAGATTCAACAAACACAAAAGATGTCATTCAAAAATAACTACAGCACGTGGCGTATAGATTTTGAAATGGTTTTCCAGTTTTACTTATACAGTTACAAATGTCAATTTACTAGTGGGTGCAATGCTTGGCCATGTTTTGTTCACAAAGAAATAGGTATGGATGATAATTAATAAATAATATTCGATATATGATGTAAGAAGACCAGCCCGCCGAAGCTTGCAATCGCAATACCGGACTGGACTCTTGATGCTGACAAATTTTCAGCCCCCATCTGTGCTCCACGAGCAGTTTTATGATGAGGTTGGAACTCTTCATATCAGCCCCTCCGGGAAGCCTGCCACTGTATACCTTATAAGACCATCTCAGTGTATACCGGTGTCTGATATCCTCATAATCGGAGATCGCTCAGTGGGTCGTAATGCTCGCAATTATTTTTCAAACATATAAACTAATTCTGTAACTTTGTTACCTTTTCAGACTCGTACAACTATTGGCAAATGACTTGTCGCGGCAGAAGGGTTCCATTTCCCCCATTGTGTTGGCGCTTTGGACAGTTTCATTTCCTAGCGCTGGATCAGAATATATAAACTACAGAGGACGATTCGGCATTGTTTTATTTGGATGTGTAGCCAGTAATTACTGTTTTAGTGTTTGCAGATATGTATAGGCAGATAGATGATATAACCATGAAACGTGTGTTATTGCACAATTTTCTTGGGAGTTATTCATCGTGACTAATATATGTATACTCTCCCCCCTGAAAATAAACATATTATGCTCTTAAATATGTTTTTATTTTGTTCATTAATGACCGAGATCCTTGAAAAGTATCATCCTATCCCGCTCTCTGTGATCTTACAACATTGACCTTAATTTTTTACAGAAATGCAATCTAAAGTAACTAACTGACCATCACGCCGCTTCCGCAGGGATAGGCAGAGAGAATAGAACACCACACCACGCTACTCTTGTCTTTGTACACATTCTTCTTTACGCATCCCCTCACACATCCTCCTCCCAACCCTTATCCGCACCCCAAAGGTGCATAGGGCACTGCATTATATAGAAGCAGTGTTATCTTGATCGTTAAATACACGAAGGAAAGGTGATCAGCCTTTCGCTTCAGGTACCAGTCCAGGGTCATATTAAATATATATTTGACTGAAAAATCAATAATATTTATTGCGACCCTCTTGGGAATCAAACCCGGGACCTCCAGCATGGTAGCCTAGAGCGCTAACCGCTACACTATGGAGGCGGACCTCATACATACCCGCCGATTATTCGGATTCCTGAATTGACCACTTTCAATTATTTTAAATACTTGATCATGCCAAGTTTTGCCCGGTCGTCCTCTGCTCATGTTCCCAACAAGATTCGCCTCATAAATTTCTTTTACAGTCCTTTCTTTTCACTCGTTCGTTTAGATCTTTTATAACTAACTAACTAACCATCACGCCGCTTCAGGCAGAGAGTATAGAACGCCACACCACTCTGTCTTTGCAAACATTCTTCGCCTCTTCCACGTTCATGCATCTCCTCATACATACCCGCCGATTACTACGACTCCCAACCTGACCACTTTCAACTATTTGGCATACCTGATCGTGCCATGTTTTTCTTGGTCTTTCTCGGCTCCTTTTCCCCATTACATTCGCCTCATAAATTTGTTTTACCGTTCTTTCCTCACTCATTCGTTCCACATGTCCAAACCATCTCAACGCACCTTTCTTAATTTTATTGATAATGGTTATCTCCGCTTTGCATTCCTTCCTTATTTCACTATTCGAACATCTATCATGCATCGTTTTGTCGCACATTCTTCTGAGAGATTGCATTTCGACTGCACTCAGTCTACTTTCATCCTTCTTTTGCCAACTCCATGTTTTACTTCCATACATTAGAGTTGGAACCAGGACTCCGTTGCGCACTGCCAGTTTAGCTTCCGCTGATAGGTTTTTATTTGCCATAACTGATATTATTAGAGGGTATTTCTTTTTCATCGACAATTTTAATGACTTCCTTTAATCTGACTCTATCGAATGCTTTAGTAAGACCTGCAAAGCAGAGGTAAGCTGTCTTATTGAACTCTCTTGCTTTTTTAACTATTTGTCTAACAACAAATATGTTGATATTATTTATGTCCGAGTTCACTCGGTTTCTCACCGTCACATATTTAGCATATTCTTCTGGTGACGGTGAGCTTCTGTATTTCAGATGGTTTTTCTTCGGCGAGTTCCTTGACTTCATCAGTACACCATTTTATCAATAATGATTATCTCAGCCCTGCATTCTTTCCTTCTTTCACCATTCGAACATCTATCATACATATTTTTGCCTCACATACAAATAATGTAAATAAAAATAAAAATAATAGCACAACCTGGCTGAACGGTGGAATACGCGTGAATAGCCAATAAATAAAAAAAAGACATTCAAAACAACAGCAATGGGGGCGCGAGATAGAGACAGGCATGAATTAGAAAGAGATAGAAAGGCATTCGCCGGAGCTAGCGATTGAGTTTGGCTTAGTCCCCAGAACCAAAGATCAAAGACGAATATCTATTTACTTATATTTCTTCTTTTTTTATGGCTGTTCACGCTTCTAGCCAATGCGAGTTATTTTTTATTTATATATTATTATTTTACACTTTTTACAATTTAAAAAAAGATAATCGTTTGAGTTTTTATTATTTACAAAAAAAAACTTCAATTTCATACTATTTCTGTGAGCCTAAGCGGCTCATTATTAGAAAGTGGTATCAAATTGTGGTAAAGTGGGTTCGAACCGAAAAACTTTGATTAAAAAATCCGAAACACTAACCACGGGACCACAACCCGATACGATTTGAATTCAAATCGTTTGTTTTCCTGTAATTGGGGTTAGTTTCATTATTAAGTTGGTTTGTTTAGTGAGTTATTTAATATATTTCATACACATTTACAAATGATTTTCAATTAATTTTGTTTGTTAGGGGAGGTCGATGAGATTGAGATGTTAGTAGAAAATGGAATTGGATTGAGAAGACAATACTTGACATATAAATTTATCTTAAAATTTTCGACTAAAAAATATAATATTCTGATTTAAAAAAAATGATAGTTAATAATTCCGAGGGGGCGTCAGAGGCCTGCACTTGCAGGGCATTAATTGGAGACCTAGATCTTATTTCATTGGGCACCCGTTTAACTCTTAAACGCTACCATGGGTACTGGAGTACCCCACAGGATTTTAAAAACCCAGTATTTAAAAAAATATCGTATCCACACTTGCGCCATTCAAGCTAATCTCTAATTATTAGTTACTGCGACGAACTGTCCATCGAAGTGTCGCGCAGGTACAGACGTGTGGGCGGGTGTTCCGGGGTACTCTAGAACCCCACGGTAGTAGTTGTCAAAGTTTTTTCAAATTCGAAGGCGGCTGAACTTTGTTATTTATTGGTAAGTTTTATTAAATATTATTCTTGAAATAAATATTTAACTCTTTTATTAGGTATATTATGTTTTTATTATCACTTAAAATCGTGTTTTTATTATTCTTTTTACATATGTTTATAAGTTTGTTATTTTCCATGACAAGTAATCTACGTTTTTGTTAGTCATTTGTCTCATAGATCAAATCGACGTCTTAGAACTGATGGTGAAAAAGCAGTGTTTTTAGAAGATTTGGATAATGAGGAGATGAATACTAGAGGTGCTTCAGATGATGAACTGGATGACCTCATTCAAGATTTTAGCTTTTAGAAGAGCCTGGTGTTAATTCTCAAAATCACTACTCCACTCTTGTTGCTTGCAAATACGCTGATAGTGGCGATGAAGATGACATTCGTGGTATCGTATCAATGAAGAAAATAAAGTACTACTGCCAGAAATTATAGCATTTTATAATAAAATAAAATGTGGGTAGATGTTTTTGACCAGATGAGTAAAAAGTATTCTACGTCTAGAAAAAACGAGAAGATAGCCTTTGTGTATTTTCTATACCCTCTTAAATACAGTAGGAGTAAACTCCTGGATTTTTTATACTATGTCAAGAAGTCCAGACAAGAAACTCATTCCGAAAAGACGTCTATTTTTTAAGGAAATGGCAAAATCTCTTATAACACCGTATATGCAAGAAAAATTACAATGGCCATGTTTGCCCCGGGATATAAGGAAATCTATACATGGTATTTTAAAAAATGAAATGGACATTGCTGAACCAGTCCCTCGAGATACCAAACCTGATCGCTGCTGCTTCTGTCCGCATATAAAAGATAGGAAATCGAGGACCGCGTGCTCCTCTTGTCGTCGTCATATTTGTGCACCCATCAAATAAAAATATGCAATCTTTGCAAACAAAAATTTTAAAAATTATTTCAATTTGTTTTATTTGTAGGCCTAAGTAATAGTACATTTGAGTAAATACAAGAAATTAATTGATAAATTTATAGTTTTATTTCTAACTCATAAATATCTACGGGGTACTCAGGTACCCCACGGTAGTATTCATGCCTATAAAGTTGAGGGTAGTGTTCTAGAGTTAATGACGGCTTCCTTTCAGACCTCTCCAGCATTAGCATTCCATTTTCCACTAACATCTCAACCTTATTAACCTCCCAAACTTGTTTGCAATAATTTTTATTTCTGCTAATAATTTGGATGCAACTGGCTATCCAGAAGCTTTCAGATTCATTGTCGTTGCATAACCTAGTTGTGAAAGTAGAGTGGAGTTCCCTAGATTTTCAATTCTGCGGCGATTGCATCGTTCAGAACTATCTTCAAAAGCTGTTCCGCACGACCGCGCTTTTGTTGTTTTCGAGTCATCTTGCCCCTATGTGCGGCGCGGCGAATTGCATTTGAATTCAAATCGTATCGGGTTGTGGTCCCGTGGTTAGTGTTTCGGATTTTTTAATCAAAGTTTTTCGGTTCGAACCCACTTTACCACAATTTGATACCACTTTCTAATAATGAGCCGCTTAGGCTCACAGAAATAGTATGAAATTGAAGTTTTTTTTTGTAAATAATAAAAACTCAAACGATTATCTTTTTTTAAATTGTAAAAAGTGTAAAATAATAATATATAAATAAAAAATAACTCGCATTGGCTAGAAGCGTGAACAGCCATAAAAAAAGAAGAAATATAAGTAAATAGATATTCGTCTTTGATCTTTGGTTCTGGGGACTAAGCCAAACTCAATCGCTAGCTCCGGCGAATGCCTTTCTATCTCTTTCTAATTCATGCCTGTCTCTATCTCGCGCCCCCATTGCTGTTGTTTTGAATGTCTTTTTTTTATTTATTGGCTATTCACGCGTATTCCACCGTTCAGCCAGGTTGTGCTATTATTTTTATTTTTATTTACATTATTTGTATGTGAGGCAAAAATATGTATGATAGATGTTCGAATGGTGAAAGAAGGAAAGAATGCAGGGCTGAGATAATCATTATTGATAAAATGGTGTACTGATGAAGTCAAGGAACTCGCCGAAGAAAAACCATCTGAAATACAGAAGCTCACCGTCACCAGAAGAATATGCTAAATATGTGACGGTGAGAAACCGAGTGAACTCGGACATAAATAATATCAACATATTTGTTGTTAGACAAATAGTTAAAAAAGCAAGAGAGTTCAATAAGACAGCTTACCTCTGCTTTGCAGGTCTTACTAAAGCATTCGATAGAGTCAGATTAAAGGAAGTCATTAAAATTGTCGATGAAAAAGAAATACCCTCTAATAATATCAGTTATGGCAAATAAAAACCTATCAGCGGAAGCTAAACTGGCAGTGCGCAACGGAGTCCTGGTTCCAACTCTAATGTATGGAAGTAAAACATGGAGTTGGCAAAAGAAGGATGAAAGTAGACTGAGTGCAGTCGAAATGCAATCTCTCAGAAGAATGTGCGACAAAACGATGCATGATAGATGTTCGAATAGTGAAATAAGGAAGGAATGCAAAGCGGAGATAACCATTATCAATAAAATTAAGAAAGGTGCGTTGAGATGGTTTGGACATGTGGAACGAATGAGTGAGGAAAGAACGGTAAAACAAATTTATGAGGCGAATGTAATGGGGAAAAGGAGCCGAGAAAGACCAAGAAAAACATGGCACGATCAGGTATGCCAAATAGTTGAAAGTGGTCAGGTTGGGAGTCGTAGTAATCGGCGGGTATGTATGAGGAGATGCATGAACGTGGAAGAGGCGAAGAATGTTTGCAAAGACAGAGTGGTGTGGCGTTCTATACTCTCTGCCTGAAGCGGCGTGATGGTTAGTTAGTTAGTTATAAAAGATCTAAACGAACGAGTGAAAAGAAAGGACTGTAAAAGAAATTTATGAGGCGAATCTTGTTGGGAACATGAGCAGAGGACGACCGGGCAAAACTTGGCATGATCAAGTATTTAAAATAATTGAAAGTGGTCAATTCAGGAATCCGAATAATCGGCGGGTATGTATGAGGTCCGCCTCCATAGTGTAGCGGTTAGCGCTCTAGGCTACCATGCTGGAGGTCCCGGGTTTGATTCCCAAGAGGGTCGCAATAAATATTATTGATTTTTCAGTCAAATATATATTTAATATGACCCTGGACTGGTACCTGAAGCGAAAGGCTGATCACCTTTCCTTCGTGTATTTAACGATCAAGATAACACTGCTTCTATATAATGCAGTGCCCTATGCACCTTTGGGGTGCGGATAAGGGTTGGGAGGAGGATGTGTGAGGGGATGCGTAAAGAAGAATGTGTACAAAGACAAGAGTAGCGTGGTGTGGTGTTCTATTCTCTCTGCCTATCCCTGCGGAAGCGGCGTGATGGTCAGTTAGTTACTTTAGATTGCATTTCTGTAAAAAATTAAGGTCAATGTTGTAAGATCACAGAGAGCGGGATAGGATGATACTTTTCAAGGATCTCGGTCATTAATGAACAAAATAAAAACATATTTAAGAGCATAATATGTTTATTTTCAGGGGGGAGAGTATACATATATTAGTCACGATGAATAACTCCCAAGAAAATTGTGCAATAACACACGTTTCATGGTTATATCATCTATCTGCCTATACATATCTGCAAACACTAAAACAGTAATTACTGGCTACACATCCAAATAAAACAATGCCGAATCGTCCTCTGTAGTTTATATATTCTGATCCAGCGCTAGGAAATGAAACTGTCCAAAGCGCCAACACAATGGGGGAAATGGAACCCTTCTGCCGCGACAAGTCATTTGCCAATAGTTGTACGAGTCTGAAAAGGTAACAAAGTTACAGAATTAGTTTATATGTTTGAAAAATAATTGCGAGCATTACGACCCACTGAGCGATCTCCGATTATGAGGATATCAGACACCGGTATACACTGAGATGGTCTTATAAGGTATACAGTGGCAGGCTTCCCGGAGGGGCTGATATGAAGAGTTCCAACCTCATCATAAAACTGCTCGTGGAGCACAGATGGGGGCTGAAAATTTGTCAGCATCAAGAGTCCAGTCCGGTATTGCGATTGCAAGCTTCGGCGGGCTGGTCTTCTTACATCATATATCGAATATTATTTATTAATTATCATCCATACCTATTTCTTTGTGAACAAAACATGGCCAAGCATTGCACCCACTAGTAAATTGACATTTGTAACTGTATAAGTAAAACTGGAAAACCATTTCAAAATCTATACGCCACGTGCTGTAGTTATTTTTGAATGACATCTTTTGTGTTTGTTGAATCTTATTTTATATGCATATATTGCAATAAACAACATTATATGACAATAAATGTACTTGTAATTATGTTTGGCTTCTTTCTTACGAGTCCATGCTCGGATGATATGGCGCGATTAGTGTAACTCTTTATGAAAGGTGGGCTTCAAATAACATTTAATCGTTCACCTCTTGAGCGCTGGACACGCAGGGTATTTTCTTTAAAGGATATTTAAACTCGGCTTCTGCCATCCCGACAATGTTCCGAAATTTCCCAGGTGGCTCTGCCGACAGCTCAGAGTCGGTTGTCCGTACTTTACCTAAAATATAACATAAAAACGATAATAAAAACAGACTCGCTGTCAACGGACTGTCAGAATGACATTTCACACAAAGAAGATTGCACAGTTTTTCAGGCATGAAAAACAACAACAAAAACAGTTGATTACCTGCAATGCTGTTGATGGGGTCATTCGGGAGGTTATAGAATACATATTTCTTCTAATTAGCGCTTATTTGAGCAGCAGTCGAGACAAATTTCTTGCGTAATTTGTTTGACAGCTGTTTAGCAAACGGCGGAATGAGAGGAAACGCCTTACCAATAATGAAGTACTCACATTTCCAATACATAATAGTTATTTTCAACACGAGATCACCCGGCGTGTCATTTATCGTTTACAATGAATTATATAAATTAGTTTGTGCAATGAATTCATGACGGTCGCCCGGCCAGACTCGAACGAAGCTTATATACAAATATCATATACTAATGATGGCGCTGTAGGTATTCGATTTCGCGTCACATCGCCAGGTTGGCAGTGAAATCTTTCGTCTTTCCAAAATTCGTACTTGAACGTTACAAAACCAGAGAAAATGTAACAAAATCTACTATTTTCCTCGTCGTGAGTGACCAGCATGATGACAGTTATGATAATATCTAGGTATAATGAAAAATATCTATGGTTGACGGTATTGCCATAAACGATAACTATGTTGATGTAGGTACCAATAGTTAACTTACACTTGATCAGAAAGATATTTTGTTATGAACGCAGCCCACTGTCAAGTTTATACTTTATCTTTGGTTGACATTAAAATTTCTAGTATGTGATCTTTGACGTAAATCGTAGAGGACGAGCAGGAAAGGATAATTATTTCATTTTGTGCTTTATACATAAGTCATGAAATAATGTGTCGCATTTGTAAATAATTATACAAGTATAATAATTAAACTTGGTTTTTTATTTTGAAATATTTTTACTTTAGCATTGTTGACATATTACTTTTTCTACTTTTGAAAAACAATGGTAAATTAACTAAATGTTATGGTGTGAATTTTTGGCATAATTAGAGACGTTGTATGGATAAAAATCAATATGGATAAACTTACCTTGATTTCGGGGACATTATTTATTGCTGCAGATGTTTTTGCAATTGTAAGTTTATCAATGCCTGATTGGATCGTTACCGATGTTGGAGGTGAGTTTTTTTCAATTTAGATGTAAAATAATTATAATTTTCAATTTTTTTAAAAAAATACAGCCCAGTAAAATGCCCCAGACGTTATTGGGTGGTGATAAAAGTGAAAATAATTCACTTCAATGAAACATTTTTACAGGATTTAAAAATATATTTTGAGGAAATAATTCGTTTTCAATAAAGTTTTATTGGTATGAATAACAATGAAACTAGAGGAATGGAAGATTGAGAACATGTGATATTAATTTTTTGTATCTATTGCCATTGGATGCAACAAAGATTGTGGCCTTCAAAAAAAGTTCATAAGTGGATTCACCTCCACTTAGTATCTACTAGCACCCAAAAAATACACTTGTGGGTTTCTTAAATACGCCATAGATTTGCAAAACTACAAAAAACAATGAAAGAACTCTGTTTGTCACATCCAACAGCGGTTAGACTCGTCTTTCAATAGTACATGTACGGGTGTTTTTGCTCAGATCCACTGTGCAAATACTATTATTTGCCGAACCATCAACGCGATGCGGCAACAATAGCGGCAAAAACATCAAAAACTAATTGCAAAATAAATAGATACAATTATCTAGGAAATTTAATAACTTTTTTACTGTAATGGCATTGTCATGTTAAGTAAATAAATACATTTTTTTTTGTAGGAGATACTCGACTGGGCCTAATGTGGACATGCATGACATTGTACAATCGTCCCCAAGTATGCTTCACTCCGGCTTTGCAGCCCGAGTGGTTCATGGCTATGATTTGTATATTTGTCGGCTGCATTTGTATCACCACTACCATCATACTTCTGATCTCGAGTCACTGGGACAGAAATGTGGTACAGTATGCTCGCTGGGTAGGATTCACTGCAAGTAAGTATTCTTACCAGACGTCCCGGTTTGACCGGGACAGTTCCGGTTTTCAGATAATATCCCGGTGTCCCGGCCGGTTTACTTTAAGTCCTGATAAAAATTAGATATGATTATCAATTACAAAAAGTCTTAAAATGATTAACTGTGAAGGATTATTTAGGATAATTACTTTGTCATTTATTTCACTCCACTGCTGAGGGCATTCTGGTGTCCCAGTTTAACATTTCAGAAATCTGGCAAGCCTACATATAGTTGCTATATTACACAAACCGGCTTTTGACAGTTCAAAATAGTATTATCCATATTTTTCTTCTTCTAATTTTAATTAATTTCTGTTAATAACAGTATAATCACTCATTTACTACTAATACTTTTTTTTTTAAATATATGTATTGTGGGTGTACTGGCAAAAAAACGTTAACTTGAAAATATGCAATTTTGACTTAATGATGCATAAAGTTTTCAACGTTCTATAAGCTGGCAAGATACTCTAAGTAGTTTGAAATATCATATTTATGTGGTTTTAAAAGTAAATTCAACTTTGAGTTTAATAGCGGGTATTTTATTCAGGCTAAAAGCTTTAAATAACAGGGATTATTCAAACAGGAATTTTACAGAGTTAACGTTTTTTGTCACCCATGATAGGTTCCTGAGCAATTTCTGATACAAACATTATTTTACCGTCTCAATAAATCCGATATTACTAGCCATCATGTAACACATGAGAAATGACAGCTTAACAGCTCGGCTGTCCAAATTTAAAACACAGTAAGGGACATTTTTTGTAGTAGGTTTTTTTTGCATTTATGGACTAAGTAGACTCTACTTGGTCCAAAAATGCAAAAAAAACCTACTACAAAAAAATGTCCCTTACTGTGTTTTAAATTTGGACAGCCGAGCTGGCAGGATGAGGATATGTTATTTAATCATTTAAAAATTAATTGAGATCCAAATAAACCGAATTTGGGAATCGGGCTATTAATAAGAAAAGTGTTTTATTTTTATTTCAGTGGTGTTGTTTTGCCTGGCTGCTGTTATATTTCCAATCGGTTTCCATATGGATGAAATAGGAGGACAGCCGTACCAACTTCCTAACAGTCACCAAGTGGGAATATCTTACATCCTTTTCGTACTAGCTTTGTGGATAACGGTCATCTCAGAATTGTTTGCGGGAAAAGTATGCTTACCACATTTCTAACTGTTTTGTAATAGTTAACAAGTATTTTATTAATTCAACAGTAATTTTTATAAATTTTTAATCGGATTCGAATTTGTAAAAATCATAGATGCTAATCTGAAAGTTGCACATTTTTTCAATTCTTACACTGTAAAATTATATTAAAGGTGCTATATAAAGATGCGTACTTACCGGAGCATTTAGTCGTAAAGTAACGTCGCTCGCGGTGAGCACTCCGAATAAAGATGGAGGGCTCGGCTCGCTGTACTGACTATACAAATGCTCGCATCGTAACGTGTTACGTTACGACGAAATGGCTCCGGTCAGTCCCCACCATAATATTCTTATTTAAACAAAAAATGGTCTTGAAGATTAAAATAATGTTAATGTTGTTATTTTTGGATTTTATTTTTTTCTAATTTGTCCAAAATAGTAAATTTATTACTGTTATTGGTTTTGAAATATCTTCTGTTTGCAAATGTTTAGACTTTTTTTACGCATTTCATAAATTATCACTTTATTTGGGAAAAAATTGAGAAAAGGTCATAGAATCAGAAAAAATATATAGCACATAAAAACACACTATTTTATTTTTTTATTAACAGTCGTGGCCATTTCTTACAAAATATATTGCATAGTTTAAATAATATACAGTATGAAAAATTAAATATGTTATTATTTAATCAATAAAAGAGAACCATGACCTTTATCATATGGATAAGGAGAAAATTCCCTATCAGCCATATTACTGTAAAACAAACAAATCAAAAAAAAAATTATACATTATTTAAAATAATTAATAAAGAAAAAAAAAGTAGTATGTACACATTAGTAATATTTGTATATAATGTATTGTAGGAAAATGTATGGAAAAAAATTTTCCATTTGAAAAATATGTATGTTTTTTTGTCCGCCTCCGTGGTGTAATGGTAAGGTTTAGCTACCGTTCTGGAGGTCCCAGGTTCGATTTCCAAGGGAAGGTGATTTTACACTCTAATAATTATTTAATATTACCCTGGGCTGGTCACTGAATCGCAGGAGTGATCACCTTGCCTTCATGTAAGTAATGATCATAACACTGTGTCAATACGACGCAGTGCCCTATGCACCATTGGGTGCGGATACAGGGTTAGATTGTGTTTATTACATACAGGACTTTTAAAAAATCTCTTCAAGCTTTAGTAAAAAAAATGTATTTCAATTCCATTTTAATTTATTTTAAGCAGTATTAAAGTCGGCACAAAGAATTGTTCAAAATTCAACTTATTGATAAAATATTTTTAGACATGCAAATCATATGTTAAATAGACAAATAAAAATGTATATTTTGGTTTATGGGCTGTATGAGGAGTGTTGAATTGAAATGTATTTCATCAACAAAAAAAATAGTTTGTGACAATTGTTTTTGAAACATTAAAATACCTCAAATACTGCACTCCATTGCAAAAAAAATACCGATTATAAATGTATCGCATTATTCAGCCATGTCATATTTGATTGCATATATTTTTTTCTCTACATTTTAATTTTTAAGTAAATTTGTAAAATGTGGCCTCGGCACAGGAAAGCTCAGTGAGGGCACATTATTGTAATTTGTTATTTGTAATTATATATATGATGAAATAAATAAATATACATTTGTATATAGCGCAATTTAATTACATTTATATCAGTATTAAAACTATCTACATTCCTCTAGTAAAATATAATTATGCAATACATAATTTTAATTGCAATAATATTGATGAAATTGAAGTAACAATTATTTAGAATTGTGATTAATTATCTGCACCTTGAATCACATCAGGATCTCCCAGTAAGGAATATCAGATAACGCCTTTGTGAAACATTAAATACTTTATCCAATATCTGAATATATTTATTACTATATTATTTTTTGACATCTCATCAAAGAAGAAAATAACTGCTGTAATTGGAGATAATCCAGATTTTGTGAACAAGTATTTGGACACATTCAAAATGTTGTAAATATTTATTGCTGTTTGTTTTCTTCTATATTATATGAATCTCTAACAAAAGTTCTACGAATATTTGTAAATTATGTATTAAATATTTTATTTTTATATTATGTTTTTATTGTGTTTTATGGTACATATTCATTAAATAATGTGAAGTGAATATTTGTCTTGAATTTTTTAAAAGTATAAACAACAATTTCCTCTGATACATGAAATTAATTTATTTGGGATATGTTAACAAAAAAAAACTACTATGATAATCATGACGATAATCGTGACTCCAGTCATACACAACTTTCCTTACTAATTACACTAGCTTAGGTCAAGTATATTATTTTACAGTGCTTGTTGATACAAGAACAAGAAAACCTGCCATTTATCTGGTAGCCTCAGCGAGTATGTGCAGAAAAATTACTTCTTCTCCGGCTTGAATTTAATTGATTGGATGTAATCAAATTGTCATAATTATTTTGTAGCATCATAATTGGGGCATGCAAACTTCCATGTACATATCCCGGAGTTCAAAGGTTAAAACTAGCCTTTTCATTTTTTTTCTCTATTCAGGGCACGTGTGAAACAATTTAAATGTAAAAATTGTTCACTTCTATAAGACCACTTTTGAATTTGTTTACTATTTTTGAGAACATCTGTACATAAGCGGTGATATAAAAATATTTATTTTATAAAAACATTTATATCATTATGGAATTCCACAAGGTTTTGAAAAAATACCTCACCTTTGCTTTTCATACCTGACGCACCGGGTGTGCACATTGACCCAAACCTCTTGTAAGAAATCGAAAGTATCCGTAGGCGTCTGCCAGTAGAAGCTGTTGGGGTCTGGAACTTATTTGTGGTGCAATTGTGTATGTTGGTACACCAATGTTTAAGATGAAACAATTGTGGTCTGTCCTAAATGCATCAGCTAGACTGATATTTGGAATATCAAGATGTGATCATGTGTATTCCGGTGAAGGTCAAGTGCAAACTGAGGCTGGTGTATAAAGCTATACACAGATAAGGCAACTGATAAGACGCCTAACCTTCAAATCTGCCTGTTGCAGAAAATCAGAGCTCCAAATTTGGCAAGAGGACTTTTGAAGTAGCAGAACCTCTGGCCTGGAATACCCTTTTAGGCAAACTTAAAGACACATTTATTTTTCAAATCGTTTCCTAATAATAAAATAGTCCTTATGAATTTTTCACAAAAACAGCACTACAAAATTTTTATTATTCCTTTTAAGCCAAACCCTCCCCTGGTTTATGTCCCACCCACTTGTCAGTACTTTAAATATTTTATTTGTTGCCTGATTTCATACCAGCCAGTATCTAGTTATCTATTATTTACACTTTTTGCATTTATTTTTAAAATACTAATATTCCTGTTAGTGGAGTTGTGTTAGTATTGCTTGTTAGTTTGTATTCTCACCTGTTGATAAGAACATTTGTAGTTCTCAAAATCAGAAGTGCCTACATTAAACTCAAAAATAGTAATAATTTTTAAGGTTTTACATTATTATTTTATTGCATAAATTTAAAGCCAAATCAACAAATAATATGGTATAACAAATTAAAGCGATTGGATGGGCTATAGAATATGCAAAAATAAATTATTGATTTTCTAGCATAGGAGGTAGATGAGTATTCCTTAGGTTCATGAAGAAATACAGCTAAGTATCCATTTAGAAAGATCATCAAGCAGCCATTTTTGCAAGTAAAAAGAAAAAAAAAACGATAAATGCAAAATATAAACGGCACTATATATGTGTTATTGAATGGAGATTCAAAACTTTTGGCAAATGGGTATGTGTTGGAAAAAAGTTTTTTTTCATAGATAAACAAGTCCATACTTCTCGAGATTTTTAATGTTTGTTTTTACATAATATTCACAAACATTTATATTTTATAATAATAAATTCATTTATTAAAATAATTTTACATTTACACCACTGATGATCAACCGAATAACCGGCCGAACTGTTAGAATAACAAAACATGATTTTTTTGTGATTTTTTGACGCCATCGGCATAAAGTTTCTCAACGAGTATAAAATAGAGTAGAAAATATAAAGGGATATAAAAAAAATTGTTCGGTCGATTCAGAGCGGCAAACATAAACTATTGGACAGTACAAATTGAACTAAGCTATGAAGATAATTTTTTGATTTTTCTTTTTTACTTTTTTTTTATATTACTAAATGTTAAATAACACTTTTTTTCTAATATTTTACCGCAATAATCGCCTACGAGATTTTTACACTCGGTTCAGAAAATACCGATTCGATACATCACAACAATACAATCATTCAAATTGATATTCAGAATGGTCGAATCTATTATATATAGTAAGTAATTCATGAATTCAATATCAATTGCACAATTATTATACTTTCAACGCAAAATAGAAAAAGTTTTTTTTAATCCTTACAACATATAAATTTAGTCAAAATAATGATATAGACCATGGGGCTGGGGCTTGTGGCCGAATTCTCTGAGCACTACAAACGGGTCGTTCTTGTCTTCGTCCAGCTTGGGAGTGGTCTGGCGCAGGACGCTCGCGTACGTAGTGTTGTCCCCCTCCATGCCATCCAGCTGCGCGCCGTTGAGCGGGCGGGAGAACTCGGCGTTGATCTGCTGCTGCAGGCGCTGCTGCTGCGTGAGCGGCATGCGGCAGTCCATCATGCCCATGCCCGGCACGCCCGCGCTTCCATTCACCATGCCCATGCCCGGATGTGGCGGCTCGGTCTGCTGCAGGCTGAAGGCGCGCGCGTAGCCTGCGAAGGCGCCCGTGCTCGCGTTCTGCTTGTCATGCGGCTCCAGCAGCCCGTGGCCCATGGAGCCCTCGCTCGGGCCCGAGGAGCTAGACTGGCCCGCCTGCCGCCGGTACAGAGGCACGGACTGCGCAAACGGCTTGTTGGTCTGCCAGGGCAACTCCAGGACAGGATCCGGAGGCGGGAAGTTCCTAGCCAGAGGATTCTCCTCTCGCTGGTTGGCGTTGTGATTGAACGTATTGCCGCCGAACATGACAGACGTCTCGAACTCTCTATTGAAGGGCTTGCTATTTATGAATTGGCTCAGAACGTTCGGTTTCGTATCTGGCAACGGCCACGGTCGTTCGGGTTCGTTGGGCGGCGGGGGATGGGCGTGTCCGTTGGCCATGTTGAAATTAACAAATTGTTGATTATGGTGAAGCATTTTTTCAGTAAAAATGTCTTCCGTATTTCTGGGCATATCGTTAAGAGGCAAAAAAGACTCCAATGTCGGAACAGTCGTTCTCTTTAAAACCATTTTTAAGAACTTATTTGCAGATTCCACTCCCTGGGTTTCCTGCAAGTGGTAGTACCACTGCAGCTGAGCGTCTTGTCCCTCATTACATACGTCTTGTAGACTCATGTGAGGAGGCAGCATGGGTTGAGCATCCCGAACGTTCGGATTGGGAGGGGGTCCTCTCTCCGGAAAGTGAACATTTTGCAAAAACTGTATGTGCTCCTTTTCTTGAATAGTGACGGTGCGATTCTGATCTTGAAATTTGGGGGCGTTCGGAGGATAAGGAAGTCGTTCTGGTTGCGAGGTGGGACCGCTCCGTAAAAATGCCGGCGGCGCATTCATATCGTTGGGAATAAAATTTTCGGGTGTAAAACCGGTAGGAATGGGCGATGTGTCTGGACTTATCCTCGGCTGCTGCGGGCGCAAGGGCAGGAAAGGCTGGGGTTTATTAGGTGCGATCGATTGCGGAGGCATTAAGTGTTGAGGCGCGACGGATCGATTGGCAACCATACCAGGGTGAAGCACTCTGTGAGAAGGAATCAAGTCCGCGAGCTTCTTCTGAGATTGTTTCATCGGCCACGTTGGCGTACTACGACCGTTGGGTGAGGTCAGAGGGAAAGAGTTCACTGTCCAAGGGTTTATCGAAGGATTCACCTGGTGAGGAAAGGACATGGGAACATTAGGCAGCGGAGCGTTGGGCTGCGGGGGAGGGGCTCTATTCATGGGGAAAATATTATTTCCGTGAGGACCTTGTTGATTGGAACCGGTGGGAAAGTAAAATAAAGTAGGATAAGGAACGATGGATGCGTTGCCGGCATTGATTAGCGGTGGCAACTGTCCCGCATTAGGTTGCCTGATATTAGCGTTCATCTGAGGTATCGGCATCGGAATGGGTGGTCCAATGTTGGGTGGTAAAAGCGGAAGGCCCGCCTGTACATTGATGTAAGCTTCGGGCTTTAAAGCTCTAGGAACAAATTCCGGCGCTAGCGGATTCAACGTGTATGTCTTCTTAAGTTCCACTCCGTCCAACTGAGATCTGAGTAAAGTCCAAGTGATACCAAAAAGACTCTTGTTGTCGTTACAAATATTAATAAACCGCTCCCAAACTTTTCGACAGCGTCCGATGGAACATAGTGCCACAGGATCACCCACTACAGCCACTAAGCTTTGAGCTCTTGTGATGGCTGTATTTAATAATTTTCTGTTAGAAAGAAAACCATAATCCAATTCGGATGCCGCTTGACAAGTTCTTCTTGTGCGCACTGTAGATAAGAATACGGCCCGGAACTGTTTTCCCTGAACGTTCAACACTCGCTCCACGGATATGCCTCCCATTCTGCGCTTCCTCAATTCTGACCTGATTCGGAACACTTGATCCGCATAAGGTGTCATGATGCCTATACTGTGTTCATCCACCTTCCCCCAAGCCTGAGGCCAGTTTCGCCTGAGTTCACAAATACGTTCCACCACTTCGTACACTTCGCTGTTGTTGTAGAAGGCGGTAGAATTCTGATCTTGCACGTCTTCTCCTCGTGTAGTAAAAAAAGTCAGGGGGTAAAACTTATCGTGTCTCGGCTGTTTACCACTCGCAATTAACTTTTGATCATAAAACAATTCTGAAGTGAAGTTTATGATAGCTTCATGCGCACGATAGTTCTCGCAGAGAAGAATTTTACAAGGAAAATTAGCCGGATAATGCTCGTAAAGTCTCTCTAAGAGAGATACATGTAGATTTCTCTCCTTGGCAAACTGAGAAAACAACTCGGGGCTGAGCTGCATGTGATCTCCTGCGAGCACTATACGGGATGTGGGGGTGGCCAGAGCTAGCGGCATGAGAGCCTCACTCTCCATTGCTTGTGCGGCTTCGTCCAGCAGTATATGAGTGAAGTAACCTGAAATTCAAGCCTCATTAATTATCTCTTAATATAAGCTCTTAAGCATCCTAGTGATAATCAAATTTAAAAAATTCACATCGCAGATTCTTATTGAGGCAACCGATTGATGATTTACACAGGTACTTAAAGCGATTTCCATTTGTGACTTCTAACTGACAGCGAACGCTGAGAATTTTATTGTCAGTTTGTAGGGCGGTTTATCGATACAAAAATAAAGCATTGTTTACATTTGACGCTGCATAAACATGTTGTGTATAATTAGCATTTGACCATGTTGGCCGCTTGTTGCATCATTAATTGCATTCATTATTACAATTGGCATAAAAAGTGAGAATACTCTATTCGTAAACCTTACATCAAATATTAATAAAATGAAAATGGTACCTTTAGGCAATCCCAATGTAGATAAATACATGGATATAGATAACGTGACTACGACAATTCTGTGCTTCAAAATATCCTCGAGTAGGGGAAGTCTGAAATTCCGCACTCCGTTGTTCATCTCGATCAAGCAATACTGCGAATAAAATAGTTTTGTAAAGAGATAATTCCAAATAAAAAATAAATGAAATTATACATTTTAAATATCACTTACTTTTTGTACTACTTGATCAACTGTAGTGACCCATCTTTTATGATAATATACCCTCAGAGGGCGTGCTTCTGTGACACCCGATTCTAACCACGGGTGAAGATAATCCTTAATATAAAGATCTGCAGCTGAGTTAGAATGGGTGCAAATCAATATTTTTGATTCCGGTTGCTGGAGTAATTGTTTTATAGCCTAAAAAAAATAGCTATTTGTGAATACAAGTGAAACATCAATCATTTTAAGCTCAATGCTCCAATTTAAACAAACTACAACAAATTATATACGAATACAAATCGTACCTCCAGAATAGCAAGAGTCCAATTTATTTGACCATACTTCTGATTCATTATTTTCCAAAATAATAAATATTAACTTTTTAAAATTGAAAAGTCAACAAACTTATTTATTTAAAAGATATGTACACTTCGTTTGAATCTTTTTTCCCCCTTTTTTTCAACAACCCTAATTAGCATTCTAATTAGGGCCGTATACTAATCACAAGTAACGGCAAACCCAGTTCCGATTTGTAAATTATTTTTTGGAATCCCTCTCGCTCTACTAAAAGTAAGCACGCTCATAAGCGTCTCCCGCTTTCTACCAACAGTATGTAAAAGATACTTTTAAGCATTTCCCACAAACAATGTGTTAATACATAAAATTTATTTTGTTACTTTCTTAAGTATTTGAAAAGTATTAAACAAATGGGTCTGCAAGAAACATACGCAATAGTTTATTGAAAATGAATTTGTTGCACGCCAATAATTCATTTAATCAAAATTTGTTAGTTGAAACCTTGTCTTTTTAGGAGGTACATAGTGCTAACCAGCTAAGTTTGTTGCTTTTCCCAATGATAAATTGGGAAAAGCAGAAACTTGTTCCAAATTTTCAGTTTACCCATTCACTGTATTTAAAATTAAATACAAACCTGGGCCAATGTGTAGGTTTTCCCAGTGCCGAAAGGTCCAATGATTAGGATGGGAGGTATGGGCATACCGACGGGAGAAGTGATGGCTAATACAGCCTCTTTCTGTTTTGCGTTAAGTCGGGAATCTAACGTGTGGTTCCACTGGCGGTATGTCGACCACGGAATGTTGGGTTCTAATACGGTGTCGGGGAATATCAGCTTATAGTCCGATATCTTATCTATTGCGTAGTGCCATTCGCAGTAAGTGAGTCTGTTCAGTTGAAACTGAACATCGGCAGCGAAGTCTGTGTCGGCGCGCATACCGAGTTCCCTTACTGTGATCGCAGACAGTCGAAGGTATATCATGTTTTTACCCTTATCCTCTATGAGAGATTCGTATACTCTCCGCCGCCCGGTAGCACCCGCCACGATCGGTGCCGTAAGAAGGATGGTTGTGCAATTGTTCAAAATCAGTCTTCCAGCCGAAGTGTCTTCCGAAACATCTTTCCCTAATGTCAGAAGGGCGAAGAGTTCTCCCGAGTGCGCGTACTTGGCTGTGGAAGTGGCCATTCCCGACGGAGCGAGAAGATAACTGGGAGCAATTCGGAGTTTGCAGTTAACATTATAACGAGCCACCTGTTCGTAGCGTGCCATTTCTTCCACCGACAATAACTCGTGCATTCTCGTTCGGTAGTTATTTCGAGTCAAATGCTTATCTGTAACTGTGGACTGGGTGAGACATAAGTTGTTTGCTCGTGGTGCCGGATAAGCGTTCAACAGATCCCGATCTCTTTCGCACGTATCCGATCCGTGAGGCGTGGACAAACCCGGGTAGACCGGCGAGGAGAAAGCCACCACATCGGAGTTTGTAACATCCCACCGTTCACTGACAGACAGGACCATTTCTTTGCGTATTTCCTTGATTTTATCTGCATCAGTAACTGGGACGACATCTACACACAAGTGTTTCACTAATACCGGTTCACTACCGAGATCGAACACGACCGACTGTCTAAACGTACCATAAATGTCTGTAGAAAATACCACTTTAATTCGGTGTTCTAGCACAGGATTCTGGTTGGTGTTGTCCTGAGCCTTGTCGAGGTGGGCAGCCGTCCATTCTTGATCTGATGTCAGTTCCGCCTCCACAACTTTATGGGTATCTCTTCCTTTCTTGTTGATTTTCGGTTCTCCGGGAAATACTTGCTTTAGGACAAAATGATTTCTGTGTGCATCTTGGAGTAAAGCCACAGCTTTGAGCAATCGCTTAGTCTTCAATACAAATGTCCATTCCCGCTTACTGACTTTAGAAGAAACAGTAGTTATTAAATCTGCCGAGCACGATTCTTCGATTCCATCGAGCTTTTCTCGCATAACCTTTTCCGGAGAAGTTGCCTGTATCCATTTTTCAAGCAATTGCTCTAAAAACATATGAATAATTAATTACGAATAACTCTAACGATACATAATAAAAGCAAATATGTATTTCAAGTCACCTGTGTAACTTTTGCCATACAGTTCTTTATCGAAAGCCCTTTGCATTTTCATTTTCCGGTATTCGAATCTAAAAGTAAATGATAAATATGTAATTATTTAGAGCTATAACACATTTGTTAAATCGTTTGACAGTTCTCATACTGAGGTCGTAGGTGTATGATAAGTCATATGTATGAGCGGTTGTTTAAAAACGCAGCTATTGTGAATGTACTTATTTTCAGTAAAAAATGATCCAGCCAAAAATAGATTGTCAGAAGATTATTTACTCACTATGACACGGATGAAACTTACCGTTCTTTCCACTCAGCGAGCTCCTCTGGGCCGTGAGCCTCCACGCACTGAGCTCCGTACTTACAGGAGCCCCCCTCCACCCCAGAGCTGTTCTCCTGGGACTTCCATCCTTCGCACAGGATGTACGTGTCTGCCGTGTAGCCCCTCGGCGGTGGGCGCCACTTCCAATCACGCCCTATGGATTATAACAATCCCTATAATAATACAATAATGTTGGCTTATTTCTTCCACATACTGATTCATTTGTTTTTGGGTTTGCTATCTAATTTAGTGTGGGAAAGATCTGCAGACATTGTTTAAGACCAATATGTTTAGTTGGTATTTTTTGACCATGCTTATTTTTATTTTAACATATATAGAGTCATAACGTCAGAAGCTTCAAACTAAATTATTTTTATATGTACATATCGCTCACTCCTTTCAAGAACGTCATAAATCAAAAAACTTGATTTTTCAGGAGAACATTTTTAAAGTTTAAAAATATAATACAATGTTTTAAAAATAAATATCAAGCCACTTACTGAACTTTTTACTGTGCAACAGATCTTTTAGGTAAAACCTGAAGGTTTTTTTTCCATTTGAATAATATTTAGTATATTTGAAGAAATAATTAAACAATACCTTTTCTTTAAAATGCAAAAACAACACTTTCTGCCCTGTAGCGGGTAAATATTAAGATTAAAATATGTCTCTTTTGCTGGGATATAGTACATTTTCTGGGCATTCCGAAAACATGCACAACTGAGAATTGACGATTTTTTATTTATGACATTCTTGAAAGGAGTGAGCGATATGTTATTAAATAAATAAATAAATACAATATTTGTGAAACCTGAATTTGGTTGATGTAATGTCACATAGGTTTTTGTTGAAATTCAATGACCTGGTATTCAATTCATAATAAAATTTAAAAACATTATTTTGTTAATAAAAAGTATAAATATTATTCCTATTCTATACGTTCCAATTTGTATAAATCTAAAACGGGACGCAGTTGATAGTTGTTTAAGAAAGCAACTGCTAATTGTGTTGTTTTTTGTTGCGGCGGACACAAATAAACATTAAATATGTACAACATTTTGAGTGAGTCCAAATACTTGTTCACAAAATCTGGATTATCTCCAATTACAGGAGTTATTTTCATATTATTTTTTGACATCTTGTCAAAGATGAAGAAGAATATGGAAGTCTGGGCATTTACGGGGCTGACGACCGTCATCGGCTGGTTTAAGTGATCACTTTACACACGTGTAACATTCACCAATTCTACCCATTATTGACAACCACACTACTCAAATTATTGGAAGTTCTTTATATATGAACCAATTTAGAAACCTTGTTCTTGAATCACTAGAACTTCACTAGAGACATCTATTGGTGAGATGTAAGAATTTGAGTGGTGTGGTTGTCAATAATGGGTAGAATTGGTGAATGTTACACGTGTGTAAAGTGATCACTTAAACCAGCCGATGACGGTCGTCAGCCCCGTAAATGCCCAGACTTCCATATTCTTCTTCATCTTTGATGAGACGTCAAAAAATAATATTAAATATGTAATATTAATTGGTGCATTTTGAACATTACAAATAAAAATAAAAATATTTTGGTTTAAATCAAGGGTAGAGTACATACAAACAGGTAACTCAAATTAAAATGTGAGTTATACTAAGCAAGAAGGATGTTAAATTTTAAAATGACTTTATTTCATACTACTTTTACATAGTTACGGTAATGAAGAAAAAATGTGTTTAACTTTATATGATGAAATTAGAAAATAAAAAAGTTACTAACCTTCATCAGACATAATGATGGTCTGATGTTCATGGGTGGAACAATGTGCTCGGAGGGCAGCACGATCACTAAACGTCAGAGCGCAGTAAGAACATGACGGAACTTCATTTGGTTTACCAACTTCTATTTGTTTCTGAAAATCGATTTTTTTGTTTAGTGAGGTCTCATTCGGTGGTTTCTGGCATTCGGAGTTAGTGATGTTTCTACTCACTTGTGCGTCGGGAGTACTAGGTCCAGGAACAACCGTTTTCTGGTTACTAACAGTGGCAACGGGTTTTTTATTCTTTTCAGCAAATTGAAGAGTGACAGCCCAAGCTTCTAGTTTTGCATCTAAACTGAGCATCTCCTCATCCAGCCGTTGTTGAGAAATCCGTTGGTTGTTTTTCTGACCGTTAGCCATCTGCAAAACGGTTCTTAACCTTTCCATAGTTTTCGACATATCTATATTGTTGTGGGGCCCGACAGTGGAGGACATCCACTCGCGACAAGCGTGTTCCGCTTCATTATATCGTTTCATCTTAAACAGCGAATGTACCAGACGCCTCCGAACTCGCGCTCCAATATTGGAAGTATCATAGTCGTTCAGAATTTTTATCAGTTTACGACAATCCTGAACAACTACTTCGTGCCGGCTCGATTCTAAGTTGCATTCCGCGCGATTCATTAACCATGATATAAACTTTTCTCGGGGTACTTTGAAATTAAAGCTGGAATCTAATATTTGGTCGTATATTTGGGACGCTTGTGCCCATTGTTTTTGCCTCATGCATTCGAGGGCTTGATTCTCTTTGTCCGACATTATGTTCAGATTAAGCTTATCTTTTAAGGTAGAATAAATTTGACAAGTTACATGTCTTGCTGTAAATTCGTGTGTACATAAGGTTAGTTTGAGATCTAAAAACCTGAAACGGAATATGACAATTAAGATGCACATCAATATTCTAATAATGTAACATAATTGGATATCATTCTTTATTGTATTGAATTACTACATAAATTTAAGACTGATTAACGGACCTTAACCTAATTGCGTTCGCAGAATATTACCGATTTGGCATGATTTCTCTACAAATGACACACACTACAATACCGCCATCTTGCTTTAACATTATTATTATTATTTTTATTTACATGCTAGTTTACACATCGTGCGGCGTAGGCGAGAACTAAAATGATAAATCGTATGTCGTAGAGAACTGGAATTAAATTTTACCTTTCTACTAAAAAAAAATCGTGATATCTCGACTAACGAATCGTTTCACGAGGTTATGCTAAAATTTTCAAAACAATGAATAATTGAGGTTTTCTTGTACAAAAGAAACACCACAAATGATAGACAAGTATACATATGGAATGATTTTTTAGAGTTGTTGATACCCCCCAGAAAAGTGAAATAAATTTATTTATTTATCATTACCAAACGAAAATGGGTGGCTTTTTCTCCTTCAATGGCTATACTTAAAAAGAAAAGTTTGATTTATGATTTAGCACAGTATGAATACTAAGGTACTTACGGTTGTCTGAATTCATCGTAAACATCATATTCATAAACATCGTATATCATATTTTGCTTCCAGATCGACATGAAAATATTTTTTTAATAGCAGTAAGAAAGAATTAAATACAGCAGGAACTCTATAATCTGAACCCCCGCTAATCCAAACACCTCTGTAATCCAAACGTCCACTTACCCCTCTCCCACTTCTTAAAAACGGAAATCCGTGCTACCATGTAAATTGTAAGATGCTTTTGCGTAAATTACGAGACAAAGCTTTTTACTTGTCCACCGCCATCCATATTATTGCTACGCCACCAACAAACCCTTTCTCAATATTAATAACTTATGATAGAGTAATCATTTTTGCCGACTCAACGCAGGACCATATTTTAATTAATTTTAGCGTGATAATACTAGGCGCTCTAGTGCGATGCCTATTTTAATCTAAAAGTGGAATAAAAACCTATGTATTAAACATATTTATTGCGTGAGCAAAAATAAATAGGAAAATAATTAGGTACCTAAAAGATAGGTAAAAAAAGCAAAACAAGTAGTACCTAATCAGAAGATTTCTATTGTCTATGATCTTTGTGACAAATACGCGGGATAACTAATAAATGACAAACGTCAGACATCTGTCAGGAAAAGTTTAAAAATAAAGTTTTCTGCCAATAATACAGCAATCATCAAAAAGTATGTTCCGGCACTTGAAAATTCGCATAAATTATTGATTATAATCAAACTCAATTTAATCACTTGTTTTTCTAATGCTATATTTAAAAAAAATATGCCATCATGGACACGTCTTTAAATATTAATAATAATAAAATATATCTTAAGTATAAATCAGTAGTTAAAAAGTGGGAAAAAGACTTTGTCAAAGAAAATGGTCGTGTGCCTTCAAAGTACGACATCAAGGAAGCAACCCACGAAGTGCGGTATGCATACAAGTATTACTTCAACATGAAATCGGAAATTCTCGAATCGTCACTTATGGATATTTCATTGGATACAGAAGAAAGTAATTTTACTTTCAGCGAGTTAGATGTATCCAACGCATTAGAGATGCATTCTGACAACTTGAGCATCGATAATGAAGACAGTCTGTTTCACGCAATACCGACAGCAGATCAAATAGGGAAATTAATGGGTACAAATGAAAACCATAAACCAGCAGACAGAGTTTGGGGAGACCATTTGAATAAGAAAAAAGTCGAACCCAAGAAGGCGAGTATCATGAATAAGGGTTTTCAGAAAAATATTTCATCAGAACTCTTCAAAGGATGTACATTCAATAAGAGAAATCCGCGGAAATCACTATCGATATGTAAATCAAAAGTTGACCAAATTGAGGAAGACAATAAACCCAATCAAAATAATGAATCCCCTGCAGTCACAAATGAAACGGATCTAAAGATTACAACAGATATTATCAAATTGAATTATGAAGTTAACAAGTATAGTGATTCCAGCGTCAGTTCCTTAAATCCAATTCAACTCGTCATGAAAAATAATTTGCCTACAGTTAGAAATATAAATCCTGGTTGGCTCAGTAGATGTAGTGACACATTTCCTTTGCAGATTGATGATCTAGAAAATAGTAAATCATCACATTCCCCTCAGAATGATTCTGTATCTGTAGTTGGAAAGATTACTTCTCCTCTTAAACAACAGACACCTTCAGCTTATGGGTTAAAGAATTTGACTGTCTGCCCGCTTGTACCTTCTACTAATGATTCTGGCCTTTCGGACTTTGTAGAAAACAGTGAATCTGAAGCTGAACAATCACACGTTAAGCCAAATACTTATAGAAAAATACGCCCAGTTGTTAAAAGATGTAAAATGGAAAAAAAAGAAACAAAGAATTGTACAGACTCTGATGTTAAATCTCGGGATCTTGATTATATACCGGAGGAAAATTCAAACGATGGTGTTGAATCTGGAGAAAAATTAATTGAGGTTAAAAAGGGAAAATCAACAATTAGAAATAAGAAGAAAGTGTTGAAGAAAGGAAAACAAGATAACACGAAGGCCAGAGACCCAGTGAACCAATCTAAAAGAAAAAATCGCCCTAGAAAGGAATCTCGAAAGCAAAGGAATACTTCTGACAGTGAGTGTGATGAAAACATAATTGTTAAAAAGGTTAATACAAGATCAAGGAGAATCAGAAATGTCCCTGCTACAGGTTTGAAAAATGAACAGGAATCTACTGCAGATGTAAACAGTGAATTTGAGAATTATTTTATGGGTGATGAAGAAATATCATTTCCACGTTTCCCAATTAAGTCATCTATACTAAAAGAAAGTAATTTAGTTGATGGTTTAGCTGCGGCTTTGGATATCCCTAAAGATGTACAAGGTCAGAATAAGAAATCAAAGGGAAAACATTTAAGTGAAGCGGAAAAAATGCAGAAAAAAATTGATGACGGTAGCTTGAATGAAAACTTTGTTCGAATCAACTTGGAAAAAAAGGTGTATGCCAGAGGTAAAAAAACTATGAACTTCTCTAAATTTAAAAAGCAGCAATGGAAAAATAAGAAGAAGATGCTTCACAATACCCCTGAATTTCCCGAAGGAGGTATTTTAAAGTGTTTTAAGTGCGGTCAACCGGGGCACATGTCTCGCTATTGCAAAGCCGGAAGAGGTTCTGATCTATTAGCTCTTAACGAATGCCACGAGGAAAAGAGTCCATACTTATCACTTCAGGATGCTGAATTGTTGAAGGATACAGAAAAAATACCGAGCATATCGGAAAATATTATTTATGAATGCTTAGATAAGAATAATTCTGAACACGATGAATCTCAGCAAGGTCCACCTTTAGACAACACCATAAAAATGCAAGAAAAACATTTTATACCAGAATCGTTTATCAAGTTGCTCGCTACTCCTTCGACTTCTACAGTGACTGCCAAAGTTAAACTTGAACCTGTCTTCCAATTATCTTCCCATGGATCTCTGATTGCAACACCAAAAGAAGTGATGAAGGCACTTAATTTATTTGGACATGATAATTTTAGAAGCGGTCAAGAGGTAGCCGTCATGAGAATTCTTAGTGGACTCTCAACCTTGGTCACTTTGTCAACTGGAAGTGGTAAATCTTTGTGCTACCAATTGCCGGCATATCTTTATGCCCAATATAATAAATGTATAACCCTTGTCATTTCTCCTTTGGTATCCTTGATGGAAGATCAAGTTACGAGCATGCCTAACTTTTTACACGCTGCTTGTTTACATACAAATCAATCACCTACTCAACGTGAAAAAATTATTGATCTAATAAAGAATGGCAATATTCACATTTTATTAATTTCTCCAGAAGCTATTGTTGCTGGTGAGAAATCTACTGGATTTGGTTCAATATTAAGACAATTGCCACCTATCGCATTTGCATGTATTGATGAAGTACATTGTGTTTCTCAATGGAGTCATAATTTTCGCCCGAGCTATCTTATGATATGTCGGGTGTTGAGGGAAAAACTGGGTGTCAATTGTGTTCTGGGTTTAACAGCCACAGCCACTAAGCCAACAATTGCCGAAATTGTGCAACATCTGGAAATTACTGATGGTGTTGCTGGGGTTATTACCAATAAGCCCTTACCGGATAATCTCGTTTTAACAGTTTCAAAAGATTCACAAAGGGATCACTATCTCCTAGAGCTCTTGGAATCGGAAAGATTTTCACAATGTAATTCGGTAATAGTATACTGTATACGGAGAGACGAATGTGAACGGGTAGCCAGTCTAATAAGGTCTTCGATGCAAGGGTCCAGGCCTACATTAACTCAGGAGAGTCAGAGTACTGGAAGTAAAAAACGTAAGAGATTCAGCTGGATTGTTGAAGCGTATCATGCTGGAATGTCGGCTGCTAAGAGACGTAGAGTACAGCAAGCTTTCATGAGCGGGGAACTCAGAATTGTCGTAGCTACTGTGGCTTTCGGAATGGGAATTAATAAGTCTGATATTCGAGGAGTTATACATTACAATATGCCTGGAAGTTTTGAATCGTATGTTCAAGAAGTGGGTAGAGCTGGGCGAGATGGCCTTCCTGCCCACTGTCACGTTTTCATAGATAGGGATTCTAAGGATAGAGATGAATTATTACGTCACATTCACGCCAACTCCATAGAACGGCATGTCATTAGAAAACTTTTGCAAAAAGTATTTGTACCATGCGGGTGTAGTAAAATGATGAAAGAGATGAGCGGTGATGGGGAAAGTAATAGCTCAAATAAATGCCAAGGTCACGAAGTCGCATTTTCAGTTGACGAAACCGTCAGTGAGCTCGATATACCCTCTGAAAATATCGCCACTTTATTATGTTATTTAGAATTGCACGTAAAGAAATTTGCTAAAGTTTTGAGTAATGTTTATATAACGTGTAAAATTATGTCATATGGCGGGGTGACTCCTCTTCTGAAAGCTGCAGAGAAATGTCCTCCCCTCGCAATGGCTCTGGCACTGCAGAAGAACAGAGGGGTTGTGTTGGATAAAAATGGAATATTAGAGTTTTGTGTGATCGAAGTTGCGGCGGCTATCGGTTGGGAGAGCGGCGTCGTGAAATATCACCTAAAGAATTTGGAGTGGGATAAACAAAATGGTTTACCTAAAAAGTCCTTACTGCGAGTGGAATTCAGTAACCTCGGATTTAGAGTTAAATCACCGGGTGATCTTACATCTATAGAACTAGACGCAGCTCTGGATTCATTATTTGAGAGAACACAACTTCAGGAAAAGACCATGTTACATCAACTTCAAGAAGTGTCCAAGGCTTTATTTTCTGTATCTTTTCCATCCATATTTCAATGTTCCTTGAATAGAGATGAAACTACATACACTGAACATTCAAATGAATTAAAGGAAATTATAAGAAATTATTTTTCACGCGATTCCCCTTTACAAACCGATATACATTTAGACGAAAGGCCGGTTAATAAGGAGCAAGTAATTATGGATGTGCGAGGATTGCTGGCAACATATCGCGACTGCACATTTACCGGAAGAGCTGTTGCAAGAATATTACAAGGAATAAGCTCTCCTAATTTCCCCGCTATAGTTTGGGGACGTTGCCGATATTGGCGGTCTCATATTTCCGCTGATTTCTACAAGTTGGTGGATATAGGAAAACAACAAATAATGTCAATGAGATAAAATTTTTATGAAACAAAAAACAAAACACTTAATTTATTTAATGATGGTATTTTATATATTCTGTGAGCTATATCTTAAGAATATTACGTAATAAATGAATATTTTTAAAATAGATTTTTGTTTTTTCTCGTAATGTTACCTTTATTTTCTCAAATCTTAATTTGCACTCAATAGTTTTTTTGCTTGTGAAAACCCTCAACTCAATGAAATTCCCTAACTTATTACTATTTTATTGTACTAATATTATATTAGTTAAATTATATTGAAAACTAAAAAAATTGCATATTAAAAATATGGAGAAAAAAGTTTTTTTAACGCCATACGGCAGTGCTATTTATCTATTTAAAATTTAATTTTACGCATTGAAAAAATTTAATATCTGTATGAAATGAAATGGAAATAAATTTCTGATAACTAGGGCAGGGGTTGGGAAACTATGGCTCTTTTCATAGGCAACATTTGCAGCTCTTTGACAAAAAAAAGGCCGAAGAAAATTTTGTAGAAAAAAGCGATCATGGCAGCAAAGATTCCTTTCATAAGCATTTATCTGGTACACTGAAAATTTACATCACATCGCTCACTCCTTTCAAGAATGTCATAAATCAAAAATTGTAAATTTTCAGTTGTGCATGTTTTCGGAATGCCCAGAGAATGTACTATATCCCAGCAAAAGAGGCATATTTTAAACTTAATATTTACCCGCTAGAGGACAGAAAAGTTATTTTTACGTTTTGAAGAAAAGGTATTGTTTAATTATTTTTTTAAATATACTAAATATTTTTCAAATGGAGAAAAAACCTTCAGGTTTTACCTAAAAAGATCTGTTCCACAGTAAAAAGTTCAATAAGTGCCTTGATATTTATTTTTTATACATTGTATTATATTTTTAAACTTTAAAATCGTTCTCCTGAAAAATCAAGTTTTTTGATTTATGACGTTCTTGAAAGGAGTGGGCGACATGTCTACGCACATAATATTTGGATATTCTGTGGCGACCTCTTCAACTAGAGAAATAATATAGAGGTTACAATTAAAATAAATTATTATTATATTTGGAAAATAAATCACTTTATTAAATAAAAATGGCACAGTATAACAGTTCTAAAAACAAGAATCTTCAATAATATATTTACAATAGTGTTACAACTAAAAAAACTAAAATGTAAATTGATTTAAGTTTAAATTTTCACCGACAGTATATAACCCATTTGGAAAAGTCACTAACAATCACTACTCATTATTTTATTTATTGTTTCGGCTTTTACTTTGTGGTAAGACATGATGAAATTATTAAAGAAAACACTTGTTTTTTTACCACTTGAGTTTATTTTATGACGACTAGTTTCGGAATCTAAGCTTCCATCTTCAGGTCTAAATGTAAACTACACGTAAATGTAAATGTTTACATTTAGACCTGAAGATAGAAGCTTAGCTTCTGAATCATAAAATAAACTCAAGTGGTAAAAAAACAAGTGTTTTCTTTAATAATTTACTACTCATTAGGTGACAATAATTCTCCACTTACAACACCAAACATTAGTCAAATATAAAATTATTATAAATTCATATGCTATATAGAAACAGAAAACTCAAATATATTATTATTTCATGTTATGAGCAGAGGAAGTTACTAAAGCTTTTATATAGTTTTAGATCACAAAATTGACAAATACTTAGCTGCATAACCAATATGTTCTGAATAACTAACGCTTTACAATTTCTTCTACTAGATATGGTCACATGCTCCATGCACGCAACGGAACATGCTCTATTGATGGTTAATTGATCTGACAGAATTTAAATGTGTGCTGTAGAACATGCATAGTTTGTTGCAAAAACATCTTCATTGAAGAAGTTCCAAGAGTGCCAATGTAGCGGATATGCAGATTAGGGTTTTCTTAAAGTAGTAAGTACAGTTTTGCACCCTAGGTAAAAAACCAAACTTGTTAGTGACGTGCCTGAATGGGAATGATACATATTACGTACATAAGTCTTAAGTAGGTATATGAAGGTCAAATGGTTGTTTGGTTATCTGAAAGGTAGGGACTGACCGGAGCATTTCGTCGTAATGTAATGTCGTAACATCGCTCGCGGCGAGCATCTGAAACTATGGATGGAGCGCTCGGCTCGCTGTACTGACTAAAGGAATGCTTGCATCGTTACAACGAAATGGTTCCGGTCAGTCGCTACCATAAGGGTTTTGCTACAAATATCAAATCCCTATTACATAATTTATTTCAAAGATTCATCAACTGATTAATTTGAATGTCATGATTATAAAAATAAAGAGCACGATACGAAAATATTATGCTGGTGGTAAATAACTGTAGATATCATTTGGACAGTAAAATACACAAAAGAGAAAAGCATTATAAGGGTTTTGCTACAAATATCAAATCCCTATTACATAATTTAATTCAAAGATTCATCAACTGATTAATTTGAATGTCATGATTATAAAAATAAAGAGCACGATACGAAAATATAATGCTGGTGGTAAATAACTGTAGATATCATTTGGACAGTAAAATACACAGAAGAGAAAAGCATTATTGTTGAGAATCTTATACCAGAGCGAGTGGCCGAAACATTTCATTTCTGTAATTTAAAAAATATTTAAAAAGTCTTCAGTGTCTTATCAGATTTTAAAACTAATATTTCAAAAAAACAATTTGATTTAAAAGAGTCTAAAACAGATAAAAAAAAACAGTGCAATAGAGTAACTAAAATCTACTAATTAATTAATATTTATCTTTCCAGATACATTGAAGGAATTTATAAAAAGGTTATATTTAATAATTTCAGATATACACCATATTCAAAATTGAAATATAGTATTCAGTTGACATAGCACTAATGAGCATTCACTAAGTGATAAATTTTAAAAAAATAAAACATTTTTATCACTCATAATACTGATTCAGACAGTTTTTTATTCCTTTAATTTTATTATGTATATTGTTGACATTTTCAGGTCATTTATTGCATATTAATATGTATTTTCCATTTTGTCATAATAATGCAAGAATTCATGCTGAAATATAAGATATAAACAGTTGATATATTAAATTTTAAAAAAAAGTCTATTTAGATGATTTCCCTTTAAAACATTCTAAGAAAAAAATATATTGGAAAATAGAACTAAAAAAAAAACTTTAAATATAAATACTAAGCAAATGCATTGAGAGAGCTTGAATAAAGATATATGTGCTAAAAATATCAAAATAAAAAGCATGAAAACTTTAAAGAAAACAAAATATATTATTTAAGTAAATAAAAGTTTTCACAAATAAAAATATGTAAAAAATATTTGCAGTTTTGTTCTTATTTTATTTTACTTCTACAATTGCAATGTAAGAATATGGATTCTCATATTTATAGTTTATCATGTTGTAATACAATTAATATTATAAAGTGAGCATGTTGAGATTTCCAACTCTCAAAATAATTCAAATATAAATACAGTAAAACACCCATTATTGTTGGTAATAAAAATAATTTTCTGTCAATTTCTGAATTTCATTTTATATCTTTCGAACTTAAAGTAATGGGTAGTTCAAAGACTTTGAACTAATAATACAAATTATGATGAGTTATAAATGTTTTTCTTAATTTGTACACAATAAAAGTAAAATCAATCATACCTTCAATGCCCGCATAATATGCTCATATGATATAATAAATATGTGCAACATATGAACACATGACTTATACTGAGTGAGCATTGATAAAATATGGAGGGTATGTTTTGTTTTCTGAGTAACATTTTTTTTTCCTATACCTGATGGTGCATGAGAGATTATAATGCTGCAGCATCATTTGTAAATAACATGAATGGTAATGTTACCATTAAATACTATACACTTAAGAATAAAAACATTTCACTGCATTGACCCGAGAAAATATAAAACCGGCATCATATGCTTGAGTGCGCCAGTCACTCAACTATGTACTGTGATTTACAGAAAGTAAAACGTTTCAGGAGATTGAATAGTAATTCTTATGATAATTTGTATATCACTTGAGAAAATAAACAGCACTGTTTATACTACAAATGATATAAATTAATAAAATTAGGTATTTTACTATCAATAACAAAATATGTAATAAAGTAATAATACATAGGCCAATTAATTCCCTTTCAAATCTCTGATTTTTGGAACTTAAAATAATTCATTATTTAAAATAAGAATATGCATTAAAAATAATTGCACGCTGCAACAATTAATTTATTAGATGAATATTAGCAGCATTGCTTTAAGAAAACGTAAATATTTTTTTCCATAAAATTGTATTAAACATGAACATGCATAAAAAATGAATAATTTAAAAATATATATAAAAAAGTCATTTTGATCCTATGTTTCTATGATTTTTTTCCTTAAATGTTTTGGGATCAGGAGCAAATGAACTCCAGATTGTTGAATGACATGGCTCTATTGTAATTTTTCCACACTGAAACTTTTCTATATCTTTAGTAATAAGACATGTCCCCAAAACACTATAAAATTTGGAAACTAGTCCGTCAATCCACTCGTGTAAGTCTAATCCGAATCTTTTCGCATTCGATTCGGATTTTAATTGTGCGGCGATTCTATCTTTGTTTACAAGGAGAAAAGGTTTGATTACATTTAAATAGTTTGTTACGTCTCGGTATCCTGAAACGGATCCACTGTGTAACATAAGAATTTCTTGTTGAGACACTTCACTTCCGGACATAAATTGTAGGGGAGTGATCAAAAACTGGGTTTGTGCAATAAATATTTTATCTTCAATAACCTTAACAGTCCAAATCCCTGGCAGAAGTGGGGTTTTGAGATTTGGTTTAAAAAAATTAATAACATTACCTTCTTCTATTAATATTTCACTAAAATCCGCTATATTTCCCGCGGGATCTAACCATAACACGGATATATTACTAGCTAGCGACAGGTCATCCACACCAGGCACAAAGTGATACATAAGAGAGGGTTCAGAAAATGGTCCGAGCGTTCTTGCGAGGTTCCTGAAAACTTGCTCTTTTTGATCAAAGTCGGAACTGACGGCTAATACTTTTAATCTAGATGAAAGTTTAGCTGATCTATTGAGTTGCAAATGATGTTGGTGTTTGAACCAAGTTTCTAATTTCACCGAACCATGTCCTTCTAGATTTGCTTCGTGTAATACTAAAATTCCTTTGAAAATATCACCAAAATGGTAACTGGTAACTTCATATATCTGACTGGGTAATATACTACAACCCACTTCAGTCAACATTTTAGCATTGTGTCTGGTAATACTTGCGGAAATGGTGATCAAACTATCATCCGGGGGAGGACTGAGATCTGCATAATGATATATGCTCTGCCAGTATGCGTCCAGATTGGGTATCGACTCTTCTATCGGTTCACCGATCCACTGTTCGACTCTTAAAATAATAGCCTGATTAATCACAGGTTCAAACTTTCTGGCAAAAAAGAGTTGTCTTTGTTCAGTCGCTTGCAGGCGGGGCCAATCCTCCACTCGAAAGTCATTCGGAGAACAACCGCACCAATCCACAACATGTTTATATTGACATTTACATCCTAATTTTCTTTTCCAATTAGTTACGTGAAGATTATTATCCACATATGTATTGCAAAATTTTGAATTTCTTAACACAGTATGAAAAAAAGATTCAGCTGGTAGGAGCGTGTGCTTAAAAACGGTAATCAAACCGGAAAGTAAAATATCTTTTTGTGGTGAGGCGACGTAAGAAACAAAGTTGCGATCTAACGCCACCCAATCACTTCCCCCGTCTACCTGTAGTCCCCACGGCAAGCGACGATCTCCAACTCTCCACATGTGAGCGTCACATTCCACAAATGTTTTGTCCAGACCTTGCTTTTGTATAAAACGTTGCACTTCTCGTCCGTGCGACTTGACAAAATTTCTTCCTTTATTAGCTGACAAGAATTCTTCCAACTTGGCAACGGATTTCACAGGAAAATCACTTTCACTGAGATTTATTACAAAATCCCAAGTCCAATTTAGCGTTAAAAGTTCTTTCATAGATTCGAGTAGCATTTCAAGTAAGGAAGCGCCACCCCAAATAGTTGCGTATCTTTTTCTCGCTAGTTTTATATTCGAAAATTGTTTTTCAAGATGAAGAAGCTCCCGATAAAGGTAGTCTTGCCTCTGAAATAGAAAATAACTACAAACATTAAAAAATATCACTATCACATTGATGTATACTTGATCTTATCGAATATGTGACTTACCGCATCGACGTGAATATAAAAATAATGTTTAGGATCATACAGAATATTTATAAGCCTTCTAACTTGTCTCATAGCACGTCCGTTTAAAGTTAAAAGGAAGACGATTTGCACAGGAGTTGTAGTGCTATCTGTTGAAACTGAAGCTATTTGAGGGCTAAATTCTGTAAAAAAGGAAAAAAAAATGCGAATGAAATACAAAATAAAGAAAAATTAAAATGTAGTATATTGTTCTATTTAGCTGTATTAATAATATTGACTTACTTGTTATTCCCGTTTGGTAAATATTCATAGTGAAGTAGCCTCCACAAAGTTGTCTAGGGTTCCCTGGACATTTCATATTGCAGGAAGAATCTGCCAGCTTGGACGCAGATGGAGGATGATTCTCTCCACAAAAACACTCCGTTCTGTACACAAAATTTAGGAATGAAAATAAGCATCAAATTCATCTGAATAATGCAGAGTTAAAATTTTTATGTTGAACACAAAGATCAGTCTGAGAAACCTAATGATATAAATTATATTTTCCAAACAAAAGGTACAGTTGAGCTAGATGAAAGCTTAAAATCCCAGTTTTATCAACGGACAAAAAAAAACAAACCTAGAATCCTCAATAGACGATGTTTGAAAAAAACACATGCGATTTTTGGTCGACACGAAGACCAACAT
The DNA here is from genome assembly GCF_059751285.1 of Brachycentrus maculatus. NCBI lineage: Eukaryota > Metazoa > Arthropoda > Insecta > Trichoptera > Brachycentridae > Brachycentrus > Brachycentrus maculatus. The sequence continues at coordinate 720,104 of NW_028280827.1, read as the reverse complement.
GCACTAAAGGGTTCAGCAGAGACATGCATTACGAGCCGAGGTTAAACATGCACTTCGGCTCGTAACGCATGTCTGTGCTGAACCCTTTAGTGCATGTTGGTCTTCGGGTTGACCAAAAATCGCATGTGTTAGACATTTTATGTAGTTTTGAGTGTGTAAATGGTGCTATGGTGGTGAAGGGTGGTATTGTTTCCATGCTGTGGTAGTGATTGTCCTGACGAAGAGACAGGTACGTCTCGAAACCGGTAGGCATAAAAATCTCGGTGAGTGGTTATATACTAATCTTAATAACATTTTTGTAAAAAAATAAATAAGTAAAAATGACTTACCAAGTAAATGCTTTAAATATTAATAATATTGAGAATAATATTTTCTTTACTTACGAGTATTGAACTCCCGAGTAAGGAAATCCTCCCTGTAGGCACATGTCCGTGCAGAGCTGCGGGTTGTTAGTTTCTTTATAGTTGGCATAATATCCTGACAGCAAACGAAAATTCTTTTCGTCTTTAAAACACCCGAGAGGCTTCTTAGTGATTTTTTCATGATTTGGACAACTATTAGGTAAATACTTTTCATAAAAATTATCACTTTGTATGGCGCACGTAATATTTACAATTTTTTGTTTACACTTTTGAGTTTTTGCACGATGAATGGCAGAAATCGCTTCCTTAGTTTTAATTTCACATTGAGGAACAAAATCCAGTTCCTCGAGACGGAGTGATGACTTGTTTTTATAAGTCTGGGAAATCTTCGCTACCTCTTTATCAGGAACATGCTTTTTCTTAACAGAACCCGTTTCTCTGGGCGAGTCTTCGTCATCCACCAACCCGTCTCTCGCCTTCCTTGCGGAGACACCTCCGTTATCTCCATATTCGACAAAAATAGATGACTTATGTAAATATGACTTCTCTGCATTAACAGACTGACTAGATATGTCAATAGCGAAGAATTTATACGCCAAATATATTTGCAGGAGAAATATAATGACTCCAACTATTGCAAATGCCCGATAAGATCTTATCCATCTATTCCGACAAACTCCCGCCATCGTTTGAAAGGTAATGAAATCACGGTCATATTGCGAAAGTATAAAAATTAAAGTAAAACTCAGTAACTTCACATTATAATTTTAGCATCATTTGCCTGATGTACGTGATAGATTTAAATGCGGGAATAACAACACTGTATAATATACGTTTATAAGGAAACATATTTTCGTGGAAATATATTTTATTACTGATATTAAATATCTAATAGCCAATAATAGGACTTTAAACAATCTATATTCAACCAAGGCCCCAAATATTATGTGCAAGGCCCCTTGCCCCTCGCCAAATTTCGAGCTCCCTTTGACATTTCATATTAATTGTCATAAATCTATGGTTTTGGTTATGGGAAAATTATTGCCAGTAATTAGACGAAAAAGGGATGGTACTAACCTAGCTATTTTTTTGTTTACATATTTCATGCGGTTTTTCTGTATCTATGATATTTTAAAATCGTTACTAAAATAAACGTCAAAACGTCTAAAACTCGACGTTTCGGTTAGCGTGTGATTTCTTTGTTTTTTTAATGATTTCTTGTGATAAATGGTTCTCAAAAATTGAAAGCTCTGTTTGTTTCCGTTCAATTATATAGTTATATCTTGCTCAGAAAATGGAATCGAAGGTTTTTCAGTACATCAGAGAAGATGATTTTGTTGAGTGTTTTATTTTCCCCCTTCTCAACAATCCTCAATTTGGAGATGATTTTATAACAAATATATTCAATGATGTTCAAGAAATTGTAGATAACTTGTCAAGTACATACGTTTGGCATAAAGATGCCTTTAAAATTTACAAACGGCTTACAAAAACAAATGCTTTAGCCGTCGATTCTAACCCTGGTAAGTAATGAAGGTGCATAATGGTACTCCCCATGTTGATTTTTCCGTAATAATTCATGTAAAATTATATTAATTAACACATAGACAGTATTTTTTTGCTGTAAAAACGTGGAAATGATTAAACATTTCATTTGATTCGATTGGAGCTTTTCGGTTTTATTTTATAAAATATCCGATCATACAACAAAAAAAAAATTGTAAGTTAACCTTACTGCTACTATTGTTATTTTTTATACAAGTGCAGGTCAGTTACATTTCTTCCTGCGATGCAATGATTTTTCTCTTCATGTGCAGTCATTCTGTAAAGCCGGGGAAACATTTTGTCATATTTTATTTTCTTATTTCACAAGAGTTGTATGTGACTCTAGAGAGTATGTGGCCTAATAACACTATATATTTCGTTATTACCACATTTCGCAAGGGTGTTTTTTACGCCTGCAGACCGCTGGCGACGGGATTTGATAATTATGTACATATAGTTAAGACCTTAACAAAGAGATATAGGAACATAATAATAATATAAAAGCATTAAAAAGAACTCCACCGACAAGACACACAAGGTGGCTTGGTGGGTTTCTGAATTTAAAAAAAAATGTTTAAAATTGTGATTTAAATAAATGTATACAATTTATGTTAATAAAAAAAGTAATTAAATATATAATTCCTTCTTTTCTGATTTTTAAATGAGGCCGGCGTAGAAGGTAAAAATACGCTTCCCGTCCTTAAGCATTAAACAAACGAAATGGTAGAAATACTTTTCCCGTCCCAAGTGTTTTAATTATTGTTTTCAATTATTTCAGATATGCCCGCTCATATTTACGGTGTTTGCCACTATGGAGATAACATTGAAGATGAATGGTTCATTGTACACATGGTGAAAGAGATCACTAAGAAATTGACCTCTTTAGTTGCGAGGGTTGTAGATTCTGACGGAGAATTCCTACTTATCGAAGCGGCTAATTCACTTCCTTCGTGGGCAAGTCCTAGTAATTCCAGCAACCGTGTAAGTTATCAACACATTTTTGTCAGGCAGTTTTGTCATCAACCCCGACCCTAATTATACCCAAACAGTTTGCCCCCCGACCCTCAGAATACTAATCACAAGTAACTGCAAACCCAATTCCGATCTGTACGCAAATCTGTAAGCAAATAGAACACTTATAATATCTCCCGTTCCCTACCAACAGTATGAAAAAGACACTTTAAAGCGTTTCCCGCAAGCAATGTGTTAAGTACACACATTGTGTATATCCTTAATACCAAAGAATTAATTAAAATCTACCTTCCCTTATGTGAGTTGATTCAGCACTATGAGATTATTTTATGCAACGGTGTAAGTGACACGCTATTAGCTTTGTAATATTAAAGTTTCAGAAAAATCATCTTGAAACATAATAATCATTTTCATTACAGGCATTCTAATAAAAACAATTATAACACATGATAATCAAACATATACGCTAACAATCCTGCTGTAGTGTTAAAAAATTACTCATATCATAAAACATCTAGTTAAATATCATACCTATCTTAGAACCACTAATACTATTAATATTTGGCTAATTTAAATAGCGCCGTTTTCATAATATATCATCTCAAAGGTACTAAATTGTCAATGCAGAAACAAATCAAATAAAATCAAACATATACCTTATTGGTCAAAGGAACTTTTAATATTTCTCAATTAAGCTCCATAACCTAATTCCATATCTACGAAGTCAAAACAATAACAAAACTATGTGTAAAACAGCTATCAATAGATACATAATGGATAGGTAGAAACAAAATTGTGTCTCTGGAATGGAAATGCTCTGTGAGGACCCATGATTGTAAATCTATACTGTAATTATGTGTGTTTATGATAAAAATAATAACTCTATTTCATTGGAGATATAAATAGAATATAAACAATCACTGCTTTTCACTTAATTCATTCATGGGGTTATAAACTTACAAATACAGTAGAGTGGCGAGTGTTTGTATTTTTTATCTCTGATAGAATAGGTTATAGGTTGAAAAACCTCAACCTGTTGTATTAAATAAGCTACTTCAAATTACTATATTTCAGTAGGTAAATTAAAAAATATGTGAACATGTTTTTAATAAAAGTATTTGTATTTGTTTGAAGGTTTTCTTCTACAACGGTCTTCTCCATTTAATAAAACCTGATGTTTTGGAAGAGATTAAAGAACTACCTATAGAAGAAGCTTTGACGATCATGTATTCGAAAAGTGAAGAACATGTCGTGTCTACCGAAGTACAGAATGACATATTTCAGCATATTGACGAATACCCAGAAAAAATTGACAAAAATTTTCATCAAACAACTATTTACACTCCTATTGGTGTAGCAGCCTTACTGAAAAAGGACCCTAGTCTCATTTCAGCAGCTGTTCATGCATTTTGTAATCGTGACCCGATCGACATGAAAGTTTGCCGAGCGATGAAATATTTTCCTCCTGAAAACAGGGTCAACACTTCTGTGAAATTCACAAAGTTCCTTTATGCCATGTTGCTCCACAATAACTTCACTCCTGACCGAAGAACCGGATGGAACCTACCCATTGTAAACTCACCTCAGTATAAATCCCACAGTTTGGGTATGAAACTCGCTTGCGGTTTTGAAATACTGGTTTCGCAAGCGCAGCCCTCGAACAACCTCGAGACAAACAAGGCTTGGAGAGATTACTTAGTATGTTTAAAGAACCGGAATTATTTTCAAGATTTTTTAGAGGGATCAAATAGTTACAATTGTTTACTGGAAAATGCTAAAGATTACTTTACTAATAATCTCGATTTTGTTAAAGTTGTACCAAAACTAGGGCAAACAATTTTAGATATGCTCTCCAATTTTAGTTTAGATAGTAAGGAGTTTCGAAAGTGCGAAGCGTTTCTACCAAACGACGATGATGACAAATGGTTGTATGTAGACCCCAAAGAATTAGAAAGCATGGTTCAAAAACGGTATGGAAGAAAAACTCTTTTCCCCGTTAATGGTGAAACCGAGCCGTCTGCATTTTCTGCAAAGTTAAGTGAATTTTTAGAGCACACTTCGGGTATAGAAGGGGTAGAATTTCCTAGCCAGTCGGAATCCACATCGGAAGACTTTCCCCAAAGACCGAAAAGAGGTATTAAAACTAAGAAAGGACAAACGAAAGGAGTATCATTTAGCGACCTCGCTAAATCTGATTCCCAGAGCCCCGCAAAGAATAAAATAGATTTTGATGCGGACCAATTCTCGAGCGCAATCCAAAATATATTAGATCTAGTCATACCTGATGACAATTGGGACTTAGATTCTGGTTCCGATGTCAGCGAGTACGGAAGTAATGACGAACTGGAGAGTAATATTCTCGATATTGCTTCTAGTGAATATAAACAACACAATATTATAGATAAATATATGGCTACGATGGATAGTGAGCTCGCTAAAACTGATCTCGCTAAATCTTTTGAAACATCTAAAAAGAATGGTAATGTGGATGTTGATGCTAATGCTTTAAAAAATATGCAGCAGAGCTTTAAGGAAGAAATGGGAGGTATGGGTCCCGCGGGGAGCATTCTTTGTCCTTTGGGATATACAAAAACTGAAAACCTAACACCTATTGATGATGAAGTTGATTAGTTATGTTCTAACTTTTTATTAACTTGATTCCGGATAATCAACACCACCGTATTGACAAAAAATATTGTTTAACGGATGGCAAATATGCTTGTGAAAAATTGAGATTGTACAACGCTTATAAATATTAAATATATTTCTAATACGCAACATTATCCTTATAATGTCTGAGTAATATGTATTTACATACTACATGATAATTTGTATGTATATTCTTTAGTTATTTGTATAATTTTTAATTTCTTTTAAAATATTTTTGGTTCTTGGTATAAATAGTAGTTTTTACATATTTCTACTTTAAATAAATTTAGCTATTGGCATAATTTTACTTTAGTTTTTATAATGGCAATAATTATAAGTAAAGATACATTTGATAAGAAAATAATTAAAAACTTTAAATTGAATCATATTCCAATATGTACTTTGAAAATATGACACATCCAGAAATCCAGCATTTGGGAGTAATAAAAAGAAGTCTCTGCCTACAATGTTACGGCAATTATAGACCTCCAAGAAACTTTTGCTAATTTGTAAATGTTTTGAGTCTGACTATGGTTTTTTTGTGTTTTGTAGATTGTTTTACCAAGTTGGTGAATATAATATATTAACACATGTCCTACAGGTAATTTTTACGCCTGTGGACCGCTGGCAACGGGATTTAATGATTATGTTCATATAGTTAAGACAAGAGACAAGTTAACAAAGAGATTAGTATATAATATTCGTATAAAAACATAATAGCATAATTCCTTCTTTTCTGCCTTTGAAATGAGGCCGATGCAGAAGGTAAAAAATACCCTTCCCGTCCTTAAGCATCAATCGACCGAACGGGTAGAAATATCCTTCCAATCCAAAGTGTGTTAATATACAGTAATCTGTCGCTCTTATTCGATACAATATTTCAGATTGTCGAAATTGTATTGTTTTAATTTATTACTGTTCATTCTGGCTCATTGGATAGTTAACATTAAAATTTAAAATACATTATAAGAATCACAAAATTTTTATTGTTGCTCTCTTTTTCACTTTTTATTATCTGTGATATTTAAATAAGGCTATTTTACAATGTTTTCAAATACAAGCTTGATAATGAATTTGAAAAAAAAAATGTAAAAAAAATATATTAGTACATTTCCTGAATGTACCTGAGAATGTATTAAATTTGTGAATACACTTGATGATTCATTTGCTATATAATGGTGTATGGTTTTTATTGCCTATTTTTTAGCTTAGCTTTCTAAATAAATAAAAAAATATCACAAAAAAGTGTTTTATTTTAAAACAAAAATATATGCTTTTGTGCAAAATGAAGTAAAGAGGTACAGCTGCGTTAATTTATTTTAATGAATTGATTAATTGATTTATTTTTATATTTTACATTTTTTTACTCTATGGAAATTTCACTGGGCACAGCCCATTTTGAGGCATTCATTTACATTATTTAAATGAATTATTTACACTATTTAAACGAGTATATGTATTTACTATTACTTTGGTGGGGTGACTATCTCAATGCAGTTCTCGGGACCCAAATCAAGTAGCCATTTATTTTTTACAAATTATTTAAATTTGACAATATTTTTTAGTATCTGTTGTTGAAACTGGTTGATAACTATAAATGAATCAAAACATGATAGTTCTTTTACAGAAATAATCAACTGATTTCTTTTGGTGTTGAAAGTAATATGGTTTTAATATATCTTTTTAATACTGCCTATCGATCATGGCGGTTCCATCACTACTAAATGATTATCTTGTTTGTTTGCTTTACAAAAAAATATTGAAAACTGTGTACATGAATATCAGATTTTTATTGATGTAGTAGGGAAAAAGTTTTTATGGAAGTGTGCATTGACCGATTCAAATGATGTATACATATAAACTGGGCAGCATTTAGCATTCTATATTACTAATTTCTATTTTTCTTTTTATATATACAAATATAAACTCTTTACTGGCAAATTAATGTTAATGACAGTAAAGTATTTTATTGTAAATCTGCTAAAAATCAATAAACGCATAATCTGACGAAAGCATACACTTTGAAATGACCTAAGTACACTTTTAGATCTGTTACTTCTTCTTCTTTTAGGACTAGGTCCTGTCATTCTCGGATCGGTCCTGAGAGGTGGAAGACCAGCTATCCTTCCATCGTTTAGGTGGTCTTCCTGGGGGTCTGATCCCGCCTATGCTGCTGTCCGCTGCCACCCTCACCACTCACACGATCTCTCCAGAAACGTCTTCTTTCTCTTCCCCATCGCACAACATCTTCAACATCGCAGATTTTTCTTATATCTGAGTTTCTTACTCTGTCGCGAAGTGTTAGGCCTGCAATGGGTCGTAGAGTCTTCATTTCGGATGTCCTAAGAAGGCTTTTTGTTCTCGCGGTGTCGGCTCTTGTTTCCGTGCCGTATGTCAGGATCGGTCTTACGCAGGTTTTATAGATCCTCACCTTACTCTCTTTCAGCATGTATTTGTTTCTCCATACAAAATTTTTTAAGCATCCAGCTACAGCAGAGGCCTTATTTGCTTGCTCTCTTACTTCATTGTAGAGGTAATTGCTGCTGGACACTTCGACACCCAAATACTTGAATTGCATTACTTGCTCTATACTTTCAATTCAATTTTCTACCAATTTTTTACGTACCTACCTAGCCAAAAATCCCAATAGCCACAATACTACCTTCGCATATGTATTCTTCAGAAGATGTTGTAGTCCGCTTCTTGGCAAAACGTTGTTAAAAAAGCATTTTCTTATTTCTTGTCAGTTATATAAGCAAAAATATATTTCAATGTAAATTTTTAATGCACTTTCCAAATGTGAATTATTTTTTGACGCAAATACCTAATATCTATTGAATTCTAATAATTAATTACAGTAAACCCCCCTATAACGTTGAGATAGGTACCGCGTTATCGAAAGGAATATTATAAGGGGTAAACGTTTCAAATTGTATTTTTACTTTTTAACCTGGGGAAATCACTGAAATGAGTCACTATTAAATTAAAATACAATTTAGAAACATATTTTTTCCCCGATAACGCGGGACTTAACTCAATGTTGTAGAGGGGTTTACTGTATTGTTTTTTATGTCTTACCCCGCGGCCTGGTGACGTCATTCCGATAAGATTGTAAGTAAAGCGGTAGCCTGAGGAACCGAACCGGGCAATAGTATATTTACATAAAACAAATTGCTTATTTCTTGTTAAAAAAAAAACTTTCGAAAGTGGAGGTTTGCGGCTCCTCTTATCGTATCTACGAATGTTGAACAGATTACTAGCATTAATAAAAAACAACATAACTTTAACTGATATTTCGCTCACTCCTTTCAAGAACGTCATAAATCAAAAATCGTCAATTTTCAGTTGTCCGTGTTTTCGAAATGCCTAGAAAATGTACTATATCCCAGCAAAAGCTGCATATTTTTAACTTAATATTTACCCGCTCCAGGGCGGAAAGTGTTGTTTTTGCATTTTGAAGAAAAGGTTTTGTTTAATAATTTTTTTATATATATTGAATATTTTTCAAATGGAGAAAAAACCTTTAGGTTTTTACCTAAAAAGATCTGTTACGTAGTAAAAAGTTCAATAAGTGGTTTGATATTTATTTTTAATACATTGTGTTATATTTTTAATCTTTAAAAACGTTCTCCTAAAAAATCAAGTTTTTTTATTTATGACGTTCTTGAAAGGAGTGAGCGATTTGTGTTACTCTATATCGATAATTGAAGGCAGAATGAATATATTTCATTCATCTGCTTAGTAAAAGCTTTCCTCATCCCACTATAGATGTCTCTAGTGAACTCTCGCACACTATATTTCAAGTTTGATCAATATGTCTAGAAGTTTCAAGAATTTGAGTAGTGTGGTTGTCAATCATGGGTGGAATTGGTGAATGTTACACGTGTCTAAAATGATCACTCAAACCAGCCCATTACAGCCCTGTAAATACCCAGACTTCCATTTTCTTCTTCATCTATGTTGAGATATCGAAAATAATACGAATATATTACAGATGAAATTAATAATGATATTAAGGGTTAATGGTCCCAAGAGTGAACAATAATTATGGAAGTATATCACTTCAGCGCATAATTCCTTACATTTTAAATTTGTTGCCTAGAAGAGATCTAATTCCTTACATTTTTAATTTGTTGCCTACATAAATACGGAGAAACGACAAATAAAGGAATAAATAAACAATCAAAGAGTAAAATTTGGAAAATCGGTTTTTATTTTTATTTTCATATAATGTTAAAATAGCCAAAAAAGAGTATTAAAATAACTCTACCCACAAGACACATAAAGCGGCTTGGTGGGTCTCCGCAATAATTGACATAATATGTATAGGTTTGTATTTTTAACAAACAAATGAAATAATACAGAATTAAATAAAATAACAACAAACATAAAATACGCTCTCCTGCAAACTTTTCGCAAACGCAGATAGGACAGTAAGTCGGGGGAGTAACGATACGTACAATTAAGTTTAAGAGCTTGAAGACCGATAAAGCTTATGACTTCAATTTAGAAAGTTAGCCACAAACTATAAATAATGACAACACTAACTTTTTTCATACTCGAAGATGTTCTTGGGGGAAATCTACCTCCATGAATAGACAAGTTAGTTGTGATAACTAGTTACAAGAATACTGCGCCAGGGTTAACATAGTGACAAGACAGCGTCTCTACTAGTTTGTCGTTGTCACAGGTCACATAAGGAGGTTTGGGGTATACTCGGTGGATCAAAATTCGTAGCTATTGAAATACAACATTGTATATCCATAATGCACATATTTCGAAAACGTTATAAGTTTATGTAATTTTAAGTGCAAACGTATCTTTCATAAAATAAAATAATGAAAAGGAACTTTCTTATTTTAATTTTAATTTAAATTTAAATAAAATATTATAATTTGATTGATTTGTTAGACATTTCTACTTTGAACAAATCTTTATACTAGTTACGCTGTTCCGCTCCAAAATGAGACTAAGCTCATGTGCTTGGAGAGGGACTTACACTCATTGTGAATTTACTAGTGAATGTTATTTCGTAGGTATTTTTAAATAAAAAAGAAATACATCTTTTGATTGTATTTCTTTTTTATTTAAAAATATTTAATTTGTAAAATGCATTTATATCGTTTTTCAAATACACAATGTAAAAGTTGAACGAAATTAAATGTCTGCAAAGCATTAAAAACAGCGAAACTACAAAAAACTGCTGGCAGTCAAAACGGAGAAGGATAAAAATAAAGTTTGTAGCTGTGATTTAAAATCAGAATGGGACCATTTGATGAAAAAGCTCACGATAATCAGTAATCATTAAAAAAAATGCAAAGTTATATGGCAAATATTAACGGCAATAATTTTTCGCAGAAAATCTAAATTGGGTATACCTAGAAATATAATAGATACTCCCATTAAAATTATAATATTGTCTTTCAATCAAGCTTCACTGATCCGGAAAACATTGATTATTAAAGGGATTTGGTGAAGCAAGGCAGTTTCTCTAACTAATAATTGATAATTGATTGCTTACTTAGTTGGTTCTCGATTTCAACAATTTTCGTGAGAATTATAACAGGTTGATTTGTCATTATGTGCCATTTCAAATAACATCAAGTACATTTCTATGATGAAAATTAAATTAAAAGTACGTATTTCGGTTAGCGACAGAAACTAACAAAATAATAAATACTGAATTAGTATTTTTTTATATGAATGTTTGGTATAAAAAATTACGGATATTTTTACTATATCCAGAAATTTAAACACGATAAAATAACACAGGTCAACTTGTGCAGATTGTTTTTCTGTTGAGAAAAATAGAAATAAAATTACGTTCAACGTAAAGATTAAAATATTGATAATTTTAAATGCTATTCATAACAGTTCCGTTTTATGGTTTTATGGGTTAAAATGCATTTTCAGAACAGAAAAGACGTACGAATGGCAGTTAAATATTGTGACCGCTGAGTTAGTGTGAATTTTTACGACTTAGGATTTGACTTTCGTGCTTATTTATAGCAAAAGAAATGTTTTGACGTTCAAATTATATTATCGTGTTAAAAATTGTCAAAGTTTTACTGAATTCTTAAAAAAAATTACTGAGAATTCCGAGAATTTCCAATCTGGTAATAGTTCACAAATTCTTCTATTGCGCCCTCTTAAGGGGATATTCGCCAAGACAAAACTCACTCGCCGGCTAACCGCCGAAGAGGTAACATGTCTTTCCATGCCAGATAAAAAAAGGATACTGGATTTTTTGTTTTTGTTTTTTAGAATAAGTATATCATAAGTATACTGAAAAAATATTTTTATATGTTTTTTTTAACTCCTTACATACTTTTCTTTTTCTTTTCAAAACCATATAAATATTTCGTATTTTTCAGAGAAAGAAAAACGTATTTTTCAATACAAAAAAGGTGTTTTAAGAAAAATATCAATTACGTAAAATGTTACATGCGTTTAGAGAAAATTAAGTTAAATCGACATATCGAATACTGGGCCTAAAGTCGTCGTTTCACATTACAATTGTAAAATATTCGAATAATGCATTTAATTTATTGACTATTAACGAATACTTTTCGCATGGTTGCTGACCATTAACGTTTTAACGGTGTACGGTTCTGGGGAAGTTGTTTAAATGAATTGTTTTTGAGTTTTAAAAAGTTGAGCGTTGTTTTAAGATCCAGGTGGATTTAAGCTGCAATTAAATAGTTGAAGTTACGTTAATTGAAACCTGAATTTGACCGTTGCTATGGACTTTATGTTTAAGTTTTGATACGTTTTACTTTGTGAATTTCCACGATTGAAATAGTCAATTGGAGTATTGTCGTACTAAGCTGAGAATTAACAGAATGAACATTTCTTTGTGTGCATATTTTTTTACAATTGGGTGAGATGTCAAGAGGGTACTAAAAAATAATTTTGTTATTACCTAAAACTATCGAATAATGATAGCAAAAATGTTAATGTTTCGTTATGTTATGCTAATATTAAGTAAGTCTTCATCTTCTTCAAATCCTCATCCGCACCCGATGGTGCATAGGGCACTGCATCATTTAAACACAGTGTTATTTTGATTAACGTTAACAAAGGAATGGTGATCAGCCCTCCGCTTCAGGTATCAGTGCTTCAGGGTAATATGGAATAAATATTAGAGTAAAAAAATCACTTTTATTAATTCGACCCCCCCAGGGAATTGTTCGATTCCGGGACCTCCAGTACGGTAGCCGAGCGTGCTGACCGTTACACTACGGAGGCGGACAAGTAAGGTTAAGCAAGGGGGGTTAAGTTAGAAGTAATGTTTAAATGAAAATATGAATGGTATTCTTACCTTTCTAAATTTGTTTTAGGAACTATTGAATAAATAATTACTACGTCCAAAAACGTATGTAGGTGCGTACGTAATTTCTGAGATATTCAGCTTTTGCCCATTCGCAAAGTACCCTGTTTAAACAAATTTTGTACTATGCATAACACGTTGGCAAACACTCCTTTACTTGTATAATTTAACAAATTGCGCCCTTAGTCAAAAGGTAAATTCGCATAAAAAAATACCCAGGATTGTCTCCGTTGCTAAGTTTTGTTTTGCACATACATACTCCTTTTATAAAAATAAGTTTTAAAATACTACCATTAATTGATTCGGCAGTCACTTTGTGGTAAAATGTATCCATTTTTAATGAATGTTTTACTTTTTAAATACCACTATTTCTTAAAATCTACTGTGCCACGTGTTTGAAAATGATGCGGAATGCAACGAAACACGTGTTACAGTAGATTTTAAGAAATAGTGGTATTTACTAATTAAAACATATATAAAAAATTTAAAATACTATAAGCATAGCTTTTCCACTTTTATCCTTCCTTACATTCCACATTCATCTTTCATATAAATTTGGGAAAAAAAACTATCTAGTTGTTATTTTATTATATAAAATGCAGTTCCACCAAGGAATGTCAGTCTTCTTCTCCATCTTATTCCTCATTACTGAGGATTGTGAGCCTTGTGGCATGACTCTTCTCCAGTTATCCCTTGACTGCGCTGCACGTAGCGCTCCAACCACCGAGGTGCCTGCTGATGCCTTAACTTGATCGGTCAATCGTGTGGGATCTTCCTCTCCCTCTCTTACCCTCCAGGATACCGATCACAACCAGTCATTTCAGGCTATCCTCAATGCCACGCGCAACGTGTCCAAAGAACAAAAAAATATCAGTAAATTAAATTTAATACTAAGTTTTTGAGATATTAATTTCATAAAAGCATCCGTTGGTATATTTATTTTCTGAAAATTATTAACATGAAGCAATTATTCATTATAAACAACAAAACCATTATTTTTTGACATCTCATCAAAGATGAAGAAGAATATGGAAGTCCGGGCATAAAAAAAGCCCAGACCTCCATATTTTTCTTCATCTTTGACGAGATGTCTAAAAATAATATGAAAATAACTCCTGTAATTGGAGATAATCCAGATTTTGTGAACAAGTATGTGGACACACTCAAAATGTTGTTAATAAAACCATTACATCAATTGGAAAAATGATTCCCAATTCAATAATTTGAATTCGGATGTTTTTGCTTTCCAGTTAGGCGCGCTGTCTCTCCACCGAAATAAGCGGTTATGTACTCTAACCATGAAATTAATTAAACCCTATCCTAGTAATGACTTTTAAATCCGCTTTTTTTTCCTCTACTACCCTACAGGCTTTGCCAATTCGGTACAATAGAACCCCTTATACAATATGTCATGTAGGGTTTAGCATTTAATTTATTCTCGGATGAATTTGTAAATATAAATTTGATAACTCCGTTACATGGTTTAAAGGAGAATTCGCAGAATTCAAATCAGAACGCGGACGACCGCGCAAGAGGCCGGTCGTGCTTCCACGCGCAATTCAAAAAAATGTTTTGGAATTTGATTGATGAATATTTTTATGATTTTTTTAGCTCCTTACCTTTCAATAAATCTTATTTTTCAATACCATATCGTAGTCGTACAGGAGAAAGTGACCAAATAACAAAACATAAAATGTACAGGAGGGCCATTAAAGTCACTTTTACTTGGCAAGAAAATAAACATAAATGCAGTTAGTCATTTTTAACAAGTCAATATATTTTACTTCCAAGTTTCAAATCGCTTTGGGATTTTTTCAGGGTAATATTATGCTAGTAAGATATCAAATAGTCAGTAATCACGTTTTTGTAAAAAAATGCACTTGGTCACTTTCTTCTGATGACTATGACTATGACTGATCGTATGACTACGATATATTTATTTTAAATTTTTATTTATAATTTCAATACAAAAATGGTATTTTAAGAAAAAAAAATTATTACTTGAAATCTTGGTTTAGAGAAAATTAAGTTGCGATATATTGCATAATGAGTTTTAAATCTGGGATTTTAAAGCTAATCAATGATACCATTGTTTGGTTACACCGTGTATTTATATTGCGTGTAATGGTGTAATATTATGTGTGATGGAACTCATCATACTCACATACATACTTGAGTGATCTTGTCATAGCGCATTCTCCTAGGAATTTAAACTCATCTTTTATTAGGATCTACATACTGCTACACAGATACGTTGGGAGGTACTTCTTCGGATATGTGGCACCTTGCCTTAAATTACCAGGGTATCATACTATGTAGTAACAGTAGAGAGGGGTGAGTGCCGGTTTATAGATACAAAGGTGCAACGAATCACAACCCGGAAATATTTCTACATCATAATGAAAATGTATCGCAGGCCGGCGGAGGAGCTTAAAAAATCGAATAATCCTTTGATGAAAAGCTTTGGGATATAAAAACTTTAGCTGTCCCATAAAAATATTCCGTGCAATACGTATGAAGCATATACATATAGTATTTAAGTAGCATTGATTGAAATGAGCTTTGCCCTATTCAACGAGAATAGGCAAATTGACAACCATCCGACAAAATGGTGATTTTTATATATTTTTTTATAAATATAGCTGCAAAATGCATTTCTATAATAGAGATGAGCATTTTCATAAATTAAAGAAAGGTGTATTGAGATGGTTTGGGCATGTGAATCGAATGAGTGAAGAAAGAACTGTAAAACAAAATTATGAAGCGAATGTAGTTAGAATGAAATAAGGAAAGAATGTAAGGCTGAGATAAGCATTATCGATAAAATTAAAAAAGGTGTGTTGAGATGGTTTGGACATGTGGCACGTATGAGTGAAGAAATAACGGTTAAACAAATTTATGAGTCGAATGTAGTTGGAAAAAGAAGCAGAAGAATATCGAGGAAAACTTGGCACAATCAGGTATGTCGAATACTTGAAAGCGGCCGGGTCAGAAGTCGTAATAATCGTCGGGTATGTATGAGGAGATGCATGAATGTAGAAGAGGCAAAGAATGTTTGCAAAGACAGAGTTGTGTGGCTTTCGATTTTCTCTGCCTACCCCTGCGGGGAAGCGGCGTGATGGTTAGTTAGTTATGCAGTTAGAAATAGAAGCAGAGGAAGACCGAGGAAGATTAATCATAACTTAGTATTTCAAATACTTGAGAGTGATCAGGAGTCGGAATAATCGGCGGATATTTATGAGGAGATGCATGGATGTAGAAGAGCCGAAGATTGTTTGCAAACACTGATTGGTGTGGCGATCTATTCGATCTAGTGGTTGATGATTATTAGTTGGTTAATACCAACACAAAAATAATTATAAAAAATAATTATAAAAGTGGATTCTGCTGTTATTCCCAAAGAAAAAAATTAATTAACGCGCATCAAATAATATTTAATCATCAATGTCTTATCAAGACGCTAGAAAAATTCTTGATAAAGGAAGGTCGAGTAGCTATGATTAATGACAAATAACTTTATTATTTACCTAGTGTGTTAGCTCGAGAATCTACCGTCTGCCTATTTATTAATCCATTCCATCTCTTTTTCTTTCCCCACACAAATATGAAACACTCGTTATATTTGTCTACCAGATACATAAATTGTGGAACCGACAATAGCACCTGTCTGTCAAATTCTTCATGTAACGCTAAAAATACAAATTTAAATATGGTTTTCGCTATTAAAAGAGCAGCTATTTCTAAAAATTTAGTTTTTTTCGAATATCGCAACCATTATTTTCTTTCATCGAAATGTCGAATACAAGAAGACATAGCTAAATATCATAAAAAAATCAGTTTTACATAATTATTATTGCCAAATATTACCCGATGTGCAGGGTTTATCACCTTTTATTAATATAATTAAAGATCAAACAACGTACATATTATAATAAATAGGTGTGTTGAGATGGTTTGGAAATGTAGAACGAATGAGCGAGGAAAGAACAATACAACAAGTTTACGAAGGTAATTTAGTTAAAGAAATTAGCAGCAGAGGAAGACGAAAGCAAACTTGTCATAAGTATGTATTTCAAATATTTGAAGGTAGGATAAATCCGTAGAGATACATGAATGTGTAAGAGGCGAAGATTGTCACAAAGATAAAGATGTGTGCTGTACTATGTTCCCCACACATCAAAGCGATGCGATGGTTTTACATATTTTATACATACACATATATATATATATATATATATATATATATATATATATATATATATATATACATATATATATATATATATATATATATATATATATATATATATATATATATATATATATATATATATATATATATATATATATATATATATATATATATATATATATATATATATATATATATATATATATATATATATATATATATATATATGTATATATATATGTATATATATAGATATATATATATAAATATATATATATATATATATATATATATATATATATATATATATATATATATATATATATATATATATATATATATATATATATATATATATATATATATATATATATATATATATATATATATATATATATATATATATATATATATATAAATATATATATATATATAAGTATATATAAAAGTTATTTGATTTTGCGGTTATGTTTACGTATTCACATGTTATATGTTCTATATTATATGAATAAAAGCTGTCATGTGACACTGCAACCTGAAGAAGTGATATGATGGACCCTTAGAGTTCTAATGATAAATAGTAATGTTTCACACATTTCTTGAACGTTGTCAGAGAAGGTACACTTTTCACGTATGGAGGTAATTCATTCAGAGCCAGGCAGTTCGGATGAAAATTTACACCCGCGAATGTTTGATGGATGATTTATCTGCTATCCACCATAGATGTCACTACGTGATAAACTGAGTTTTTGTTGTATTAAAACATTATCCCAAAGTAAATACATCCTGATCGAATTGCATGTAATATATAAACATGCTTTTATACGTTATAAAATGAATGTTGACACATTTTTAGACCTTGCAGTGAACTTATTGGGGTACCTAACACCGATCACACACAAAACATAATAATAATATGAATAGTAATATTTATTCTAGGTTGAATATGCGGTGGGTGCAAAGCTTAAATCATGTTTTATTTACAACTACATAATATTATTATTAACCCTAGATTCAAGGACATTCGAAAAATTTACGACGGATATCCAATCTGTGCAGAGCATCGAGGTAACACATGTAAAGAATGTAGTGACATCTATTAAGAATCTTAATTTTCCACCTAAATTTAGTGTTTGTATTTTATATTAAGTACTTAAAAATATGTTGAACTTATTTTTAAATGCTTTTAGTAAACGTTTTTGCTAAAATATGAGTTTTTCTTACCGTCGTACATTTTACGATAGTCCCGTATTAAGGCACATTTGAAAGAAGTCCCGAAGAATATTAAATAGGGTTAAATAAATATAACAATAACTAAGAAATATTGTGAATAACGGAGAAAATTCTGAAGAAGATGATGGAGAAGATGCAGATGAAGAATGCGCTCCTGTGCTGCCACAAATCCAAACCCTACCTGTGTTCCGCAAACAGTTTTATGATGAGGTTGGAGCTCCTCATTAGCATCTCTCGGAAGCTTGCCACTCGATGTCTTATTAGTCTATTCCGGTATGGTATGTGTGCTGAAGCAAACACATTCGAGGTAACTTCATGAGGGCCCTGTATCCATTATTGTAACTTGTTTTTATATCTCTTGCGCTTCTCTATGTGATCATCCACCTCAATTGACTGGCGTACTGCTGAGTACATGGAACTTGAAATATTCTGTTAAATTATTTAAAAAAATTAACTGAAATATCAATAACACCTGTAAATTAGGACACCAAATGATAACAGGCGCCGTGGCGTAGCCGGGTAGACACTCGACTGCGAAATTGGCGTAGCGGGTTCAATTCCCATCAATTGTAAATTGAATTCAAGAAAGATTTATCTCTAATTGGTCTGAGTCCACCTAAACGATAACGATGGAAGGATAGCTGGTCTTCCACCTCCCAGGACCGACCCGAGAATGACAGGACCTAGTCCTAAAAGAAGAAGAAGAAGAAGAAGAAGAAGGTCTGAGTATTTGTGGTGTATTTTTCACATTTA
Organism: Brachycentrus maculatus; assembly: GCF_059751285.1. Taxonomy (NCBI): domain Eukaryota; kingdom Metazoa; phylum Arthropoda; class Insecta; order Trichoptera; family Brachycentridae; genus Brachycentrus; species Brachycentrus maculatus. The sequence goes on along the minus strand of NW_028280827.1, from coordinate 701,068 downwards.
CCTTCCTTTTCCCTACTTTTCTACCTGCAAACAAACCTTTAAAAGTAGAGGCTTTGCGGGTTATTCTTTTTAAAAAAACTTGACCCTTAGAAATCGCATTGTGTCGTCCCTCTCATTTTTTAATTTCTAAAATAAAAAAATATTTGTATAAAAAAAAGTTGTTTTCACCAACATGTTTTAATCTCACAATTTACTTAAATCTATTGTTTCGTTGTTAAAAATACACAGAAGTTACATAACACATAAATTATAATTGTGGCAGAGCCTCGGTGTGTTTCCCTTAGGAAACCAGGGGTCTAAATGAGTTACCCTTGTTTAATCATACTTTTTAACATTTTCATTTGATAAGTTTAAATTTCATAATATTTTGAAAGGTATTCTTTTAAAATTTTTAGCTGATTTTTGATAATTTATTTTTTTCTATGATTTTATTTCATTTACTACAATATGTATCAATTCTTGTTCTCCTATTAATATGTTTAATAATTTGACTTTCACTGGATTTATTATTTACTTACTGCATTTGTTAATCCATATAAATTTAACTATTCACCCCGTTTTTGTTTTCCTTATAGTCGGTACCTACCTGATTTTATTCCCAACAATGATATATTAATTTTATTTATTAACTTTGTTCTACAATGTACTATTAAAATGTAAGGCAAAAAACGATTTATGATTCTAGGATTTTATTTATTTTAATGATAGTTGTTTCTTGTTAGTTGTTTATTATCCAACTATTTCGAAAAACAGATACAATTATATTTGCATATATAAAGATATCAATAAATTAAGATTTACGTGTTACATAGTCAGTGTTTTTTAGAACATATATACATTTACAAGAAAATGCTCTTATTATATAATGGAAGAATCCTTCTTTATTACGAAGGATTAAGGATTAAGCAGTCGATAGACTCTTTCAAACAACTTTTATACTTACAAATGTGCATCTGGTATTTTAGACACTTTTAGAAAATCCCCCTTTCAAAACAATTCATACCACAAAATCATATCACAAAACATACATTCAGTAGAATCATAAATTGTGTTTTATTTTGCGTATAATGTTTTTCAATAAATAAAACATCTTGATCATATGCGTGAAAAAAGAGATTAGTCAGATTTTTTCGGATTTTGGATCTATTTGCAATCAGGTCCTAATGTACTCGTAAATATGCTTATCAAATTGGAGAGAAATGTAAAAATGTACAACCACACTGTATTTTTTCTATACTAGTAAAAAACTATTCTCGTTTTGTTTTCTAGGCACTTACGTACCGACGTAAAATCAATTAAATTTCGTATCTGATTTTCATCCCCGGAAATCGAATCCGTTTGCTTTTCCACATAACGGAATTCGCTCGCCGCAGACTTCAGCAAAGTCATTTTAGTCGGTTCAAATAAAAACAAAAATACATGTTGACAAAATGTACATAAAATGTAACACAAATTTTCTAGTACTTGCAGTAGACAGTTATTCAAAGTAGGCAGGAATGTGTGGCTGAAAATTATAGCTACAAGATTAAAAAATTAAGATCTACATAGATCTTGCAAATTAACTGTGAAAAATATGTAGTTTCTTTTAAAAATATTTTTTACTATTATTTATTGCATCAAACACTGGATTATTCACCCTACCAGTAGGGTGAATAATGATCCAGATGATGTCCATATATTGTACATATTGATATCATCATGATCATCCGGTGTCTCAATCGGTGTCTCATTTTACGGAAGGAGATAACTTCATACACATCGCTCACTCCTTTCAACAACGTCATAAATCAAATATGGTAAATTTTAAGTTGAGCATGTTTTCGGAATGCCCAGAAAATTTACTATATCCCAGCAAAAGCGGCATATTTGTAACTTAATATTTACATTTAAGTTTTCACTGACATTTCTTGGAGGAACTGCATTTTATATTATTAGTTAACAGCATTATATTTTTTTAATATAAGTAAGCATTATCGAAAAAAATAAGGAAGGTGTGTTGAGATGGTTTGGACATGTGTAACGTATGAGTGTGGAAAGAACGGATAAACAAATTTATGAGGCGAATTTAGTTGGAGAAAGAAGCAGAGAAAGACCGAGGAAAACTAGGCACAATCAGGTATGTAAAATACTTGAAAGCGGCTGGGTCAGGAGTCGTAATAATCGTCGGGTATGTATGAGGAAATGCATGAATGTGGAAGAGGCGAAGAATGTTTGCAAAGACAGAGTGGTGTGGCGTTCGATTCTCTCTGCCTACCTTGAGCCATCCAGTCTGATGATGTCGGTTTCGATGAAACCCGGTCACTGGTCAAATAAAATATGCGCGGAAAGAACTATTTAGTTGTAATTTTATTATAAGTACATAACATATTAATATTATCATTAATACAGCGAATCCTTGGGTTTCATACAAAAATCCTGTCAAAAAATGACTGGAAACAGAATTTCTGCCTATGGATAAAGTTTTAGCTTTCATATGGGGAGTCACCTATGTTACTTTCCCAAGTAAGATTTTGGGGAAATTGCCGTAGAAAAACTGGAATATCGTCATTATGAGCACCTAAAAAGGGTGAAGAAGAAAATAGAACTTTAGAGATAGATGGAGAGCGGATAATGTTTTTAGTTCCTCGATCAAGGGAAATAGGGTATGCTGCAAGGTTTTGTTAGAAAATAATACTAAGTTTTTTATGGTTTTGTAAATCCTTTAATGAAAATGACATTTCATGATTTCATGTCATCATAGATTTTATATAACAATGCTCATTGGACAGGTTTTATAAAAAAAGCCTAATTTTAAATTTGGTGAGTTTGTTATTTAAACATGCGATATGTATGAACTTCGTTATAAAACCACCCAAATTCATGATAAATAAATATTTATCATGAAATAAGAGTCTTTGAATACGGTAATGGTTGTGTAATTTAGTCCCTTATTTATAACAGTCAGGTTCAGAAATTACATTGAATATTCTTAGATATTTATTCTCAAAGAATTGGAACAGCGAACACATGTTTATCAGGCGATCGAAGACTGCTGGCGGTTTTAACAAAACTTAAATTCAAAATGACCTTTTCGCATTAGAAATTAGCAGTAAAAGACAACAGTATACACAGCTCATAATAAATATAAACTTTCTCATAGTTTATGAACTATAATTTTATAATTACCAAATATATTAGTCGCGTGATAAAATAATAAATAAAAAATACAAACAAAGGTATGTGTAGTATATATTCGAGTAGGTTTTGAGGCGGTAACACTAGAATATGTCGTAAGTTACTCGTACACAACATATACATCGTGTGAGTACTGTGGTTATTTCAACATATACAAGTTTATCACACCAGCCATCGATATTATTGTCTACAATATAATATTAGGTAGAGTTGTCATTCATCTCGATATGTCGAGACATGACACTCTTATGAACAGTCTACGTACTCGACAATGTACCTATTTTACAAAAAAAAATATTTCCTGAATGATTCTGAAAATCTGTAAATAGGGGAGCGTGTATTTTTCATGACCACACTCGTAGATCTTATCACCTTTAGCACTTTCGAAAGTCCTTAAAAATCTTGAAAACCAAACATACTTATACATATTTGAAAGATCTCTTCCTTTCGTGAAAACTTTTTAAATATTATTTTTTGACATCTCATCAAAGATGAAGAAGTCTTTGATGAGATGTCAAAAAATAAAATGAAAAATAACTCCTATAATTGGAGATAATCCAGACTTGTGAACAAGTATTTAGACACACTCAAAATGTAAATAAAATAACTGGTCAAATTATAAGCTAAAATGATAAAAAAGAAAATTATATTTTTTGGCGTTTCTCATGTATATGATTATAATCCAGGATTCGGACCTCACATACTAATATAAGAGTTTCTGCCTATTAAAAAAGTTCTTTACATCTCACCACTATGTCTCTAGTGAAGTTCTAGTGATTCAAGAACAAAGTTTCTAAATTGGTTCATATATATAGAACTTCCAAGAATTTGAGTAGTGTGGTTGTCAATAATGGGTAGAATTGGCGAATGTTACACGTGTATAAAGTGATCACTTAAACCAGCCTATGACGGTCGTCAGCCCCGTAAATTCCCAGACTTCCATATTCTTCGATGAGATGTCAAAAAAAATATGAAAAATAACTCCATTCATTGGAGATAATCCAGATTTGTGTAAAAGTATTTCAACACACTAAAAATGTTGTAAAATCTTTTTCACCGATATTTATGCGTCGATCAAAAATGGGCCCTGAAAACCTGGATAAAATTTTAGTAAAAATATCCCACGTGACTCGAGAAATCATGGCAACCCTACATTAATATCTCAATTTCGATCGAATGAGTACATATCCCCTTCGTACCTTCCCGCTTTTATTTAACGTGAAATAATAAAAGAAAGCAAATATTTTCATTTTTCCAAACACCCCGTTATGTATGTTAGTTTTCAGTCCAAGGTTATAAAATTTCGAACTTGCTACACAAATATTTATTATAAGTATAAATTTACAGACCCATCATATTGAAGAGTGTAGATAGTGATTTTGTCAGTAGGTTTTCACTTTCCTCAGAATTGAATGTGAAGGGAGGCGTGGTATTCAGCATTTTTATTTCGAACAAGGGAGGTAAAAAACGGGAAACTGTATGAATAATTAATTAGAATTGATAAATGTTTGTTAAGATAAATTAAACAATCCTATTACAGATTTACGGGGCGTATAAAATGATCGCGTAGAGTCAACCGCAGCAATTTCCAAAATATAGCAATTTCGTGCTGTACAATTTATTTGACATCGTAAAATGTGTCTGTCCTTATTTACATTTTCGGGAATTAATTTCAATCCATTCCAATGTTTTCATATCTGTTACACAAATTTGTGTTTTTGTGATTCTTTGATTACGAATTTCCGGAGATGTATTCTCATATAGAAAAATACTCATGTGCCTAGTAAATGTATAATAATTAAACTATGTAAATAATTAAGGGTGTAATTAAAATAGTAACTTAGTTTTTAAAATCACTACAAATATGTCATTATAACTTAATTATAATGTCTACTGGTTTCGAAGCAAACCGCTTCTTTATCACGACTGATTAATACTAAAACTGTTGATACTTTTTAGTATTAATCAGTATTGATAAAGAAGCGGTTAGCTTCGAAACATTATAATAAATAATAAATCCCTTACCGCACCCCAATGGTGCATAGGGCACTGCTTCATAAAAAACGCAGTGTTATCTTGATCGATTACACATGAAGGAAAGGTGATCAGCCCTCCACTTCAGGTACCAGTCCAGTGTAATATTGAATAAATATTAGAGTGAAAAAATCACTTATATTTATTAAACCCCCCTGGGAATCGAACCCGGGACCTCCAGAACGGTAGCCGAGCATGCTGACCATTACACTACGGCGGCGAACATTTTTTTTATAATTAAATTAAAATAAAATATTTGTTGTGATTTTAAAACAAAGTTACATTTTAATTATAAATTGAAAATCACAAAGTTAGTGCTTCAAATATAAATTGTAATTAAGAGTGACTTAAATAAATACATGTAAGGACTCGTAAGTATCCAGTTCAAAACTTTATGGTGGACTAAAAGCTGTTGAAGTTAATGGTTACGAATCTATTGTAGTTTTGCGTATTTCAATGATTATCAAAGATGGAGTTTAATAGGAAACACAAAGGAAATATTTACGATAAAACTGTAAAAATCCACTTAAAATAAAAAAAAAACTCAGTATTGATTGATTCGTCATTAAATTTGTGGAATGATTTTTTGATTATTAAAAATGATTAAACATTTGTATCATACCACTTAACGAGTTTTATTTCTTTACACTCCTTACACTTATACAAATGTTTTCATGTATAGGTGAATAGTAAAACATTAATATTTTTACCATTCATCTGATGAAAATATCTGTAGTTTTCAAAATCTTTTGAAAAATTGCTATTATACAAGTTAATTAAAACGTTTTTAAAAGGTTATTGAATTTTCGGAAGAGAGCTTAACACTTAATAACTTTCTTCTAATTTTGGTGGTCCGCCTTCGTAGTGTAATAGTTAGCACGCTGGGCTACCGTGCTGGAGGTCCCGGGTTCGATTCCTAGGGGGGGGGGGGTAAAATAAATATAAGTGATTTTTTCACTATAGTATTTATTCAATATTACACTGGACTGGTATCTGAAGTGGGGGGGTGATCACCTTTCCTTCTTGTGTTAACGATCAACATAACACTGCGTTTATATGATGCAGTGCAGATAAGGGTTTGAAGAAGAAGAAGAATTTTGGAGGATAATTCCAACACCCTATTTTAATGAAATACTCATAAAAGGGAATGACTCATTTTGATTTTCGAAAGTTGAATTGATTTGTCTCGAAAGTACCTACTTAATTTATAAGAAGGAAAAAAACCGATTAGCATTCCACTGAGTTTGCGGAAATAGAAACCTGCCAACTAACCGATATAAATCTTTATATTCAATGTTTCCTTTCCATTACCTTGGAGATATTTGATATAATGTCCCGAAGCTGATTTCATTATGACTCCATTTCATTCTCGCTGGAAAAATCAACGATGGAAATATATTTTTCTCTGGAAATTGTGGAAAACTAATCGAATTTCAATATTTTACCTTATTTTCCGAACATCCTTTTATTTTACAGCGGGAAATAAAATACCCAGAAACCAATACTTTTTCTCCAATTCATTTAGCTAGCGTAGACTAGATATTTACATAATATGAACTCTTAGCTGTGCGTCATAATATTTTCTATGATTTAACATAAATAAACAGTTCTTCATCTTTTCACCAGCTTTTCACCTTTCAATAGTATTCAAGTTTCTAGTCATGTAATCAGGTATTTTAATTAGGTACTGTGAAATTTTTCAATCGAACCCTTATCCGCACCCCAATGGTGCATAGGGCACTGCATCATATAAACGCAGTGTTATATTGATCGTCAAAACACGAAAGAAAGGTGATCAGGTACCAGTCCAGGGTAATATTGAATAAATATTAGAGTGAAAAAATAATTTTATATTTATTAGACCCCCCTCTGGGAATCGCACCGGGACCTCCAGAACGGTAACCGAGCGCGCTGACCATTACACTGCGGACATATACATATATATAAATATATATATATATATATAAATATATATATATATATATATATATATATATATATATATATATATATATATATATATATATATATATATATATATATATATATATATATATAATTGTTTAAACATGTACATGTATTTTTTATATCAACATCTCTATAACTAACTACTACGAGTGAAGATTTTTTTT